>NC_056751.1:671545103-671617603 GCF_019279795.1 Protopterus annectens | reverse complement strand
CCAGGAATCAGCATTTGAAGCACAGGCTTTAGATCTAAAAACTAAATTTATCAACAGAGGCTATAGCAAAACTAGGATAGAAGCAGCTCATAGGCTATCCATAAATGGGGACAGAACAGAGTTATTGTCAGACAGACAGCGGCATGCAAGGTCACATGAAGGAAAAGTGAGATTCATCACCACCTATGGCACTAATACTTTCCATATAAAGGACATTCTTTCCAAACATTGGCATGTTTTACACTCAGACTCTTTTTTCACACAAATAGTTGAGGATCACTGTAGCTTTGGATACAGAAAGGGCAAACCATTGGGGCAACATTTTTCAGCCTTTAAAAAAGGGGAGAAAAGTGAATTCTAAATCCACAGTGGGTACAGTAGGCAGAACTTACAGTGGTTTTTGCAAATATTGTAAACTGATGGCTAGAACCAAGTTTTTTTACATCAGTTAACACCAAGAGGGTCTTTGACATTATACATCTTATAAAGTGCACCAGTACGTGGTCATTTATATGGCTGTTTGTCAGTGCGGGGCATTTTATATAGGTCAGACCTGCTGTACATTAAAACAAAGAATTGCCTTGCACATCAGTGATATAAGTGCCAGAGAGCTTGAAGTGCTTTATACAAACATAAGATAGTTCACACTACAGCTCATTTTGTGTTTGTAGGCATAGATATGGTTACTATACATGAAGATAATATTTTTCTTAAACATAAAATATTGACTGATATTTTACTTAAACATAAAATATTGACTGATAAGGAACGTTGCTGGATTGTCAATCTGGGGGCCCTTTTTAAACCAGGTCTAAATGACCAGTGGTAGAATTAATATACAATACAAAATATGTTAACCACACTCATTATAGGGGTTCCTACAGCATAGTAATTTAAATGTAGAGTGTGGGTAGTCCAGATTAGAATCAACACACCATTAATAAAACATAATATGCAATGCTGTATTAACACATTATTATATCTAGAGTATCCATATATGTATTTCCCATCATTATATTATAGATTTTATTATATCAGCATTAGAAATAGGGTGCTGATATTTTGGTGTATATATATGTTTACACATGATAGTATATATATATATGTATTTATTTATATGTGTATGTACTTATGTAATTTTTATTATATTGTTTGGGAAATCATTTGGCTATATAGTGATATGTGTTCATATTTTGTACCAGGTTGGTGTATTATAATGTATATAGCCCTTGTTGACTGATATAAGTCAGGGTTCTTCATGATATTGTGTATCAATGTTTTATTTGAACAAACTGCATTAGTCAGGGGGAGCATGTACATGTTTGGGTATACAATATTTACAGGTCTATTTATGTGGATATTGAAATAATTGGGGGAAATGGGTTTTTTATTGTGTCTGCATCTTTAAATATCTGCTGCTTGTTGTTGTATCTTTTTGTATTTAAATCCGGGTTTCTGCCTTTCTAACTACACACTGATGACGCTTTAGGCAAAACCGGTCACCGGTCTGTGTTATTTGATGTAGGCTATGCATGAATAAAACTTCTCTTTACAGCGGCTGTTTTTCTTCCATTTGTGATAGAGTGCTGAAGATTTGTTGGGTATTTGTGTTTTGTACTTCGTGCACCTATTGGGATTTATATATATATATATATATATATATATATACACACACACACACACACACACACACACACACACACACACACACACACACACACACACACACACACACACACACACACACACACACACACATACATCTACATGTATAAATACATTTCCTGTACTGTTGAATGATTGTGCTGGATGATATGTTTGTGAAAACATCAGGGTGATGTATATCTGACATGGCTTAGCGGCAAATCCCTTTGGCTATAGTGTGCAGTTTCCTGGGTTTGAGCCTTGCAGCAGCAGTTTATTTTATTGCTGGGTAGAACAAGGGCCGTTGGATACAGAGTGATTAAGGCACTTTTAAGCAGCTGTAAGCAGGTTTGCATGCATTTGTGTGGAGGTAAGCACTGCTAACTTTCGTTTACAGTTTCTTATACTGATTTAGCTTCTCAGTTGCTTAACCTGTGTATGCATTGCTTACCCCCACCCCACAACAAGCTTAAACCCGCTTACTGCTGCTTAAAAGTGCTTACTCACCCTTACCCCCATGCTAATTTCTTTAAAAGAAATGAAAAGGGTTGATAGGAAAGTGGTGAAAAAGAGGCACAAAGAGGGGAAAGACAGTAAGGAAAATAGCTGGGGATGTGCAGGACGGGTGTAGGGAAGGTCCACAGCTGCCCATTTCTTCTACAGCAACAGCTGTGCATATACTCTGATTTGGAGATAGTTTTGGACACTCATACCCCTGAGAGAGGGGTGAGGACAACAATAATATGTTGTGAAGCCAATTAGACCAGATCAGATGTGCCCAGTGGACACGTGTGCAAAATGGACAGCTATATATGGGGTGAGATTTGTTTGGGGGAACAGATTGCCCTTTTTTTTTCAGGTAAGAGTGGGATGTTGGGGAGGGATATTAGGTATATTTGGGGGAGGTAGGTTGGGTAGGATAACAGACAAGACAACATACAGGGGTGGTATATGACACATGTGGGGGTAAGCACCTTAGATGTGGAGGGGTGTTTGGAAATCGGATGCCCATGAGCCCCCTAGTGGAAACAGTGGGACTGAGGCCTCGACCCATGGGCATTTACCACTGCACCTTCACGGCGCTGAAGGTGGCTTTGCCGGGGGCTGAGTAGTAGGGCCAGGCCGACCCTCTAGCTGCAACACACAGCCCTCAAGCTGGTGTAATAAATCTCCAAATTCCCTTCGGAGCTCGCTACGCACCATGCCCCGGACCTGGCAACAGGTGACAGTGTCCTGTCTGTGCCCACTACCAGGGGGCCGAGCCCCATCCCCAGAGGCAGTTCCACCCAAAGGTGGTGCAGGACCAGCAGATGAGGAGGTCCCAGGATAGGCCCCAGATGTGCTGGTGCCCGGTGCCATAGCCAGATGAGGTGAGACAGGTGAGTCCACTTGGACCGGCCTTCCCAAATGCGCTATAGTGTTTCAATTTTACAACATATGTGGGTTAGTAATAGTCAACACATTCCAGGATTAGGTATAACAGCATGCATAGATATTCCCATTAACCCAAAACACCAGATATGGAACAGTTGCATAGCAAACAGAACACATGCATATATGGAACCACAGTGGCCATTACAACAGAATGCAGGTACATTGATGGCAGCATGCCACCAGTGTGGGAGTATTTCAACATGGCACATGCATAGAAACAAATTTAAATATTTATCAAACAACAGGGCATATGTCCCAACAGTAGAATTAATGGAGCACATACCGATTGAGTTGTGTATTTAGTTTATTGTTGCAGATATGGTGGGGGGAGAGAAAGATGTCAATTAACAACTTTTATATTCATGCAGTTCTCATTACTTTCCTAGTCAGTGCTGTGACCTGTACCTTACAGGTATTAGTACACTACCCTATGGCCTTAGTTTGTACAGTGGTATGGATGTAGACAACTATATACATGAACGGAGTATACCTGCAGTATACACCTATTACCTGGTATACCTGTGGAGGTATTGTTTCTTAACACTACCTAACTGTTTCTACACATATTCCCAGATTCCAGGTTGATGTTATGCAGATACCTCTCCATCTCTTACTGCACACACTCTGGGCAGGTCTTGACCACATGCAGGTGAACCGGGACATATTTTGACTATTGCCCGCTTAAACCTTTGCTGAGTTGTACAATGACAAGTTTGTTTTCATTGACATTTTCCAAATATGTACAGGCCTGTCAGTTATATGACATGAAATGCTATCTACATGTCAGAGATTAGCACGCTGATATGCGAGGGGGACAGGGTAACAGGCAGCAGATATGGGCCGATTAACTGGACATTCTGGACAATTCTGTACACTTGTGGGGTATGATTCTACATACAGCTTACTACCACTCACACGATTCGAACCATGGCTGTGTGTGCTAAAAATAAAAACGTGTCCATCACAGTTGAGTGTGCTATATAGATATTGCTGTGTATCTCTTCTCTGATTTCTGTCTATAAGTCTCCAGTGGTTTTACAATCTGACCTTGTAATTACAACATTCATACAGGATTTCCAAGAAAGTTTTATTATGTAGCACAGTGTGGGTGACCGTGATGAGTAATACCTTATTATTCAGAGCAACTGCAACACTAACAATGCCATACAATACCAGAGTAAACAGTACCAGTCCAGGATTTCAATCTTTTATTTCTAGGCACAGTTTTTGTATCTGACAGACCTGTGGGGGCAATGTTTGTTAGCACTACCTGAATGTTGCCACACAAATGACCAGATTCCACATTAGTATTATGCACATACATCTCACTCTGTTACTGCACACACTCTGGTCACAGCTTGACAACATGGGGTGGAGGCGGGACATACTTGGCTTATTACTCTCATAACATTTTGGGGAGTTGCTAGAGAGACAGGTTTGTTCTTATAGATGTTTGACAATCAGTTGTATTTCATTATTTGCTGCCTAAACGTCTGGGATCATTTCACTGATTTGCCAGGGTGACAGGCTGACAGGCAGCGGATATGGGCCAATTAACTGGACATTCTGGACATATCTGTACAGTTGTGGGGTATGATTCTGCATACAGCTTACTACCACTCCCAGGATTTGAACCATGGCTTTGTGTGCTAAAAATACAACAGTTCACATCTCAGTTGAGTGTGCTATTTGGATTATGTTGTCTACCTTTTTACTGTTTTTTGTCTAAGTCTCTCTCAGTTGTACAATATTATCTCTTGTGATTGTAACAGTCAAATACAAACATTCCTACACATTTTATTTATGTAGCATAGTGTGGGTAACAGTGCTTAATACAACAGTACTATTAAGAGATTGCAACTCTACATTACGATATGATACCAGAGTAAACACATGTAGACCTTTATTGTCGGGCTGTTATCCTTTTATTTACATACAACCTATATGAGACTATTCCTGCCATATTCGCTGGTGTATGCAGTACATGCCTTAAACAATACAGGTTTTATACAGGCAATTAACTTACTACTACTTTTAGATTTATTTCTTATGACAGTACATGCAAGAGTATTATTAACCTGCCTCGCAGCGCAACCGCTGAAATCTACAGGCATGGGCTTCCTGGTTCGCAGCCATCTCATCTGCCACTGTCAAAGACATAAGAGGAATATTTAGTCATACCTATCCATAATATACATAAGCTGGCAATTATTAAACAGGTAGTGGACTGATACAAACGGTTGGGACGTCCCCCATCCTCCTAGCCTCTTGGATCCTCTGATCCAAGAGATCCCTCTTTCTCCACTTCAGGTCGCCCTAGTGATGCCTGACCTGCTCATCAGTTCGAGGTATGCCAGTGGCACTGGTGAGGTCACAGGTGAGATGGTCCCTGGCTTCCACTTTATATTGGGAACCCTGGTACTGGCCCTGCAGCAGTGTCTGGTCATGGTCTTTAGCAAGGAGTCCTGCCATGACTTTGGACTCCTGGATGCCGCAGCGCTTCACCTGAAAGTGTACTCCCTCTCCCATACCAGTCATAGTGCCTACAGGAAGAAGCTGCAACCAGTTATGAGATATATTCCTGCCTGTTGGGTTTAAATAGGGCCAATTATCTGCACTTTGCCATGATTGGACGGTTTTGAAAATGCTAAACTATGAGTAAACCTGCCTAACTAAGGTTGGCATTGCTTAAAAGGGTTTACCAATGGGCAAACTGATTTAGCTGGCCTACACATTGCTTACACCTAGTAAGCTGGGCTGTGCAATGCTTAGCGTTGCTTAATTTTTAATTTGCATACTATTTGCTGTTTGGCATTGATTCATTATTCATCACATGTTATATATGTGTTTGGTATCTATGATTCATGTGTACGTGCACTGTATGGGGTCCTTGTGTTTATTAGGGGATTTCAACACTTTACTACAATGACACCTCACATCTGGACTTAATGCAGTACTCCAGTTCACATATTTATGTTATGTAGTAGGTTATACAACATAAAACTGTATATGGATTCCTTTCACATGTTAAGTTTGATTTTCCTTTAATGAGGATCTGTTTGGTGATACCTCAGTCTTATGTACTGTTGTGATGGATTAGTGGTTAACTACTGTGACTATAGGGTACTGGGTCCTGGGTTCAAGGGCTGTTTGTTTTTTTTTTTTTCTGGCCAGAACAGCGGCTGCTGTATATGGAGTGATTAAGGCACTTTTAAGCAATTGTAAGTGGGTTTGCATGAAGGTAAGCAATGCTATACTCCAGCTAAATATGCTTACAGAGAGTTAGCTTCGATATTGTTTAACCTGTATGCGCATTGCTTACCCCTGTGCAAACCGGCTTAAACCCACTTACTACTGCTTAAATATGCTTACTCCTGCTTACTACTGCTTAATAGTGCTTACTCCTGCTTACCCCCACACTAATTTAGACAGAAATGTAAAATGGTTCTTGGAAAGGTGGTGGATTTGGACACTGTATGGATTTATCCTTCATTACACATTATACCTTCGATTTGTATCCCTGATTCATGTGTACTGTATGGGGCACTTGTGTTTATCTGTGGATTTTACGACATTATTTCAATGACACTTCACATCTGCATTTAATGCAGTACTCCAGTTCACAAATATATGTTATTTAGTAGGTTATGCAACAAAAAATATTGTTCATAAAGTGATTTGGCATGGAAAATGGAATGTACTGGAGTGAGACTCGAACTGGGAATGATTGCTCGTAAGGCAAATGCTCTGCACACTACAATATTGCAGTACTGCTTCATTTGCGTATATCTTGATATTTATCCTCTTGTGCCATTTAAGCTGCAGTATACGTAGCTAAGCAATGGGCAAACCTGCTCACCTACAGTTAAATTTTATCTGTTTGATAAAAAAAATTAGCTTGTTTATAGTTTATATTTTAACTATTGCTCTTATAAACTTGGGGGGATGTTTCTGGGGTATGCAAACACCTATGAGTGGTCTCGCTCATTCTTATTGCTAAACTGCTGTTCTTGATTGCAGGGTTGCAGGGGCGTGTATATTCTGAGAGCTCTGCTCTCAGACACGCCCCCTGCACTTGTACATACTCTGTGTCCGTTTAGGAG
The DNA here is from genome assembly GCF_019279795.1 of Protopterus annectens. Lineage (NCBI taxonomy): Eukaryota > Metazoa > Chordata > Ceratodontiformes > Protopteridae > Protopterus > Protopterus annectens. The sequence goes on along the minus strand of NC_056751.1, from coordinate 671,610,422 downwards.
CTCAGGCAGCACGCCTTCATTAATATGCATGGCGTGCTGCCATGCTGTTCCTAAACGGCCGCTTCCATGAAGAATAGTGAATCCAGGGGTTAGTCTCAGTTGTTTAGCTCAGCAACATTAACAGCTATAGTTATTGTAGGACTATGTCTACTTATGAAGAACAAATAGTGAATAAATAGCAAGTTATTTTAGGCTCATAATAATTCCTGAATTTCTCTGTAACTGCATCTGATTTATTATATTTCTCTTCAAGAAAGCACAAGTATTAAAAACTCTTAAATCTTTTTTTATTAAAAAAATCTTCTCAGAACCACACAGAAATGTGTCACACTATAACTTTTCTGGATTGTCAGCTATTCCAGTTAATAAATAAATTACATGCATTCTAAACACAAAGCTTACAGTTTTTTTTTTCAAAGAGCCCTGTTAGCTGTAACTGGAACATTTTCCCACTGTAAATGTTACATCCATGTTTACAATCATTAGTGCATTATTGAAAAACAAATATTATATTCTGTGTTATGTAAATCTTTTCTCATTTCTGCTGATGTATTTCTACAATTTGACATCATGTAGTGTTTGTTGTTTGTCAGGATACTCACTAAATACTCACCGAGGATGGGCTTTTAGTCTCCATGTAGTGTTTGTTTAGACTGCTTTTCTAAAGCCATATTCTTCACATACTACAGTGGTGACAAAAACATTCCCCTCCAATGTTCACAATAACATAAAGTCAGTAAGCAAATAAAAGTGAAAGTACCCAATGTCTAAATATGTTCCTTAGCTGGGCTGTGTTTTCAATCTGAATTAAATTAATTAGTTTGACAAAGGTTTAGGTTGTATCACATATCATGCTTCCCCTGTCCAATAAACACAATGTATAAATTGTTGCTCAAAACTGAATGCATGTTCAACATTTGTTAGTGCTCTTCAACTTTTAAATAAAAAATAGTTCCCCAAAGAAATATAAGCTGCATTCTCTGCTTTCCTTTAAAGACAGTCCACCAATTTCTTTCTGAAAACGCTTTATTACTTTACAGATGGCCTGTACTACCTTACTGCAGATGATGGTGAGGTCTACCAGACATACTGTGACATGACAACCAATGGTGGGGGATGGACCCTTGTGGCTAGTGTTCATGAAAACAATATATATGGAAAATGCACCAGTGGAGATCGCTGGACAAGTACTGAAGGAAATGATCAAAATTATCCAGCAGGAGACGGAAACTGGGTCAATCTGGCCACATTTGGCACAGCAAGTGGTGCAACCAGTGATGACTACAAGGTACTATCAAAATATATGAGTATATGAACTTGTAGGTAACAGTCAAGAAGTATATAAAATTACTTTAAATGTATGGCCTTATTCATAATATTACTGAAAATAATTAATTACATAAACAATCTGCTGAATATGGCTTGACAGCTTCTGTAAGTTCTTTTTGAATGTGACGTATTTTGCGTGGTTTTGTAGTATGTCTCTGAAATAGGCAGCAGGGTGTTTTATTATTATAATGTAAAGTTGTTTACTGCAGCTTTTCTAGTTGTGTAGGTACACTTTGTTTTAGAAAAATAAATAGCATGGTGTACTGCCAAGCTTGTTAAGAAACATCTTAACAAGATTACTTTATCTTAGTTCCAGCGCTTTTGCTGGTATGACATTTTCTAAATGCCTGGTTGCACTCTATGGGTTTTTTGTACTTTTCACAATTATTTTCCTTGCATTTGATTTAGTTCGAAAGTTGTTTTGGAGGTAATATAATAATAATGTCAGTGTTTCTGTTTTACTCCTGATAAAAGAAAGTGCACAGGAATGTTATTTTCTAGCCTTCCAAGATAGTACCAGACACCAGAAAGCCTGAAAACTGCTTCTTCAGAGCCAGTTTGGGATTAGTGCTACTATTTTGCTCTAAATGAGGGAAGGAGCATGGAGCTATTGATTTATGACTAGCCGTAACTGGACAGTGCAGATGGGACTTCTTTGATATTTAGTACGGTTTTGAGCCATTGTACATCTTATCTCTCTTGTACTGAACCGCTGCTGTTCATGCCATCCATTGGACATTTACCATTAGAAAGTTGCATCAAGTCTACAGACCCATACAGTATTTGGGGTGACAATGCTAATCATCAAACAATCTGTCACATATTTTTTTAGGAAACAGTGTAGGATTAATGCTACAGTTTTAATTCTGGAGAGAGAAGAAGGACAGGGAAATTGACTCTTAGTTGAATGTAGCTGTGGTGAAACCAGAAAAAGTAGTAGCCAGGTAGTAGCATATAGGATCATAGGATTATAGGAGGTTACTAGGCTAATGGCCCTGGGGTTTTTAAGAGTTTATCCCAAAATAAGAAACCTCAGTCAGCAACTGTCACCCCTGTCAATGAGGGACACACGTGAAACCCCTGGGACAAATTTGTGGTTTCCCATCCACTCATCAAGGTTGCACTTAAAAGGGTCAGCGAGGTACTCTGTTTGACACGTATGGGAAGTCTATTCCAGAGACAGGACAGCCTCTGGGAGACAATCCTGTCTCTTCAGCAGGTTTTGTTGATGTTGCATATTAGATTTAGGCCTTTTGAGCGGGTAATGCATGAGTAGTTAGACTTACAGATATGGAACATCTCTAGTAGGACAGGGCCCAAGATTTCCTTTTAGGCAAGACACAGATCACCACTGAGCAATCTGTATGATACCAAATAGAGTGCTAGTGATTTGAGTCTATCTGCATAGGACAGGTGTTGGACAACATGGAATCTCTTTGTGAGAAATTTATGTGGTCTTTTCAGTTGGCACAGATGTTTGGAGAGGTACATACCAAACAGGGCATTATACTCAATTATTGATCTAATGAGAGAGGAGTATAGAGAGATAATAACCTCCTTTTTCTGGATACAATCCCTTTACTTATGAGATGAACCAAGTAAAAGGCTTTTCTGACTACTGCTGCTACATGATGGTCGCATGTGAGATTGTTGTTAACCTGAGTACCGACGTCTCTCACCACAACTTGGGTACTTAGGGGGTTGCCGTTGATGTGGTAATCAGAAGGGTCATGTTTTGCTGACTTTGGCCACAGGTTTATCACAGGTCATATCCTTGCTGTAGGGAATGATTACAGCATGAACCCATCTCTGTATGGGAATACATACATGATGCTGCATGCTGAATAGTTGTCCCATGCAGATGTGTCCATATCTGTAAGCAGCAACCTGCCCACATCCAGACTCATGGATCAGTATGAACAGGAAGGATTGACAGGAACACCTCAACCACTTACCACTGTCACCCCAGGGTAATTCACTGGCTTGCAACCTGGGAACATATGAGTGACAGAATGCACTGGCCTGCTACAGATGGCATGCAGCACTCTCAAATGGCCTACAGTCCTCTGGAAAAGGCCCATGCCTCATCCATAGTACCAATGTATGGAATGTCAGGGGGTCCTAACTAACAACCTAACACAGTAAACAGAAAACAACTGCAAGGCCATGCTGACAAATGGCAGTAGCATGCCTCCCCATGTCCTACTGCAAGAACAGTGGACCAGGCCATAAATACTACTGGGATAAAGGCCCAATTATAGGGATACCTCTGATATATTGCTGTCATAATGTTAGGAAGAGGAGAGAATAATAGGGGGTGTAGAAGCATGGATGTCATGGACTGTGTGAAGTCTGAAACTCTAATATCTGCCCATACTACCCCCTGATTGCAAACCCATGAATGAATAGTCACAAAACTGCTTGTAAACCACAATGTGAAGGAAAACTGACCAGATACATGAGTCCTGCCTCTGGATAACCTGGGTGTATCTGTACAGCTGAGAGGTATGGCCCCAGCAGGATATGGCCATTCCATGAAGTTAAGAAAAGCACAAGAAGGGGATCCCCAGCCAGAATACTAACAAGGTGCTGCACCATTTACACAGAACCAGCAGTCTATTGTCTGCAGCTACACCTCCACAATGGCAGGAGTGTGCCAGAATGTGTAGTCTATGCCTCAGAATATTGGTCTCAACTTCATTCAAGGGAATCCATAACAAATACTGGTGTCAACATACTAGGCTTGTAATGGTAAATAACTGTGAGCAAAGAATAATATCTGTCAGTAGATGATGACATGATACATCACAATGTAAAACAGTACATATGTCAGGAAAATCTATGCTACAACCAACCATATTACACAAGCAGCACAGACAGCAATAGTTACAGTATCCTCCGTATGTTACACTCATTGTTCTCCATATTGGCAACCTATCTACATATATCCTGTAGAAACAGGTTGCTAGGTGTATCTGTAGCACACAAAACCTTGAACTGGAGTCGAACTCTCCCTAGAATGGATGCACACACTCAATATAAAAGGTCATACTGGGCATGCTCCTACACTTAGAGAAATTAAGCCCATGTCTGACAACACAGTGGACTATGGATATCTGTTATTCGCAGATGTATGTGCACTCACACACTCACACACACACACATACACACACACACCAAATTGTACACCATTTATACTACACACACACACACACACACACACACACACACACACACACACACACACACACACACACACACACACACTGGATAGGAATACATATCTAATGAAGACCATGCCTGACAACACAGTGGACTATAGATATCTGTTATTCACAGATGTTTGTGCACACACACCAAATTGTATACCATAAATACTACATACACACACACACACACACACACACACACACACACACACTGGATAGGAATACTCACAAATATCTAAGGACAACATAATATAATATGTCAAACATACACACACAGAGATGTGGGGAAGAGAGAGACAGACAGTGGCAGAGAGAATCCCATTATGAGGCCTTTCCCACCCAGTACACATCCCATTGGCCTATATCACATGATGTGCTGATGTCATTCACTGTAGAAATACCTTTCATTAGCCCTCAGCCCTATAGTGTCAAAGGTGCTTGTGATAACTGTGTAACACTATAGTACAAATAAGTATTCATGTAGTATTTGTAATCTCAGTTCTCTCAAATGTAAAGTTGTGTGTGAGTGTGTGTGTGTGTGTGTGTGTGTGTGTGTGTGTGTGTGTGTGTGTGTGTGTGAAAATGTGTGTTTGTGTGTGTGTGTGTATGTGTGTTTCTAGATGAATAAGTTTGAGGCCATTCATACTCATTATACTTCCCATTGTCCTACTTTAGCACTCCTGCTGATGTCAGTCACCCTGAAATAACCCTTTGGGAAGCTTGCAGCCCTGTAAGCTCTGTGGTGCTCATGATAGCTGTTTAATACTATAGTGTAGCAAACTAGTTAAGTAAGAGTTCTAATATCTGTCCTGGAAATTGCAAAAATGTGTGTGTTTGTGCGGGCGAGTGTGTGTGTCCTTGTAGAGGCATGAGTTTGAGGCCATTCACACTCATTACACTTCCCTTACCCCCTCTTTTAGCACTGCTGCTGATGTCACTCACCTTCAAAGATACCTTTGGACAGCTGTTAAGAATATGAGCTCTGTGGCGCTTGCAATAACTGAGTAATCCTATAGTGTAGAAAACTAGTTAGGTAAGAGTTCTACTCCTGCTCCTGACAACTCTGAAAATATGTGTATCTGTGTGAGAGAGTGTGTGTATCTTTGTAGAGACATGATTTTGAGGCCATTCACACTCACTACACTTCCCTTACCCTCCTTTAGCACTGCTGGTGATGTCACTCACCTTCAAAGATACTTTTGGACAGCTCTCCATCATGTAAGCTCCATGGCACTCACAAGAACTGTGTTGATACTGTAGTGCAAAACCCTACTTATATAGGAGTTCTAATCTCAATACAGGTAATTATAAATGTGCGTCTGTGTGTATCTGTAGTTTGAAGTATTTTGTGTCTGTACACAGTCAGTACATTTCAAAGTGTAATATTTTACAATGGCTGCTGATGTCACTCACCTTAGAGGTATGTTTGGACACCACTCTATGTATAAGCTCTGTGGCGCATGTGATAATTGCATAACAATGTAGTAGCAATAACTATTTAGATAGGGGTTTGAATCTCATTCCGTGTAAGTGTATATATATATATATATATATATATATATATATGTGTGTGTGTGTGTGTGTGTGTGTGTGTGTGTGTGTGTGTTCATACCTTAAAGATCTTGGCCCCATGTACACCCAGTACACTTCTCAGTGCCCTACTTTAGCAGTCCTGCAGATATCATTCACCTCAGAAGTACCTGTTGGCAACCCTAAACCATGTAAGGTAAGTAGTTCGTGTGGTAAATGCATAACATAAAAGTCTGAAAACATAGTTAGATAGAGGTTTGAATCTCACTCCTAGCAAATGTAAAGGTGTTTGGGTAGGGTAAAGTATTTTATGAAATCTTTCACCCACTACATCACCCAATGCCTGTATTTACAAAGGCTGGTGATGTTCCTCACCTTAGGAGTACCTTGGGACAACATCCCTGGGTGGTGCATGCGATAAATGTGTAATATTGTAGTAGCAATATATAGATAGGTAGAGATTTGAAACTCAGTACTGGCAAGTGTGTGTGTCTCTGTCATTAGTATCCTGTGTGGGTGTTGGTGTGATTGTGTAATAACAGGATCCATTGGTTTTGCTAAATTAATACATTGTCCATCTAGTATATGTCCCAATGTCCACATTACAAGGCCAACAGTTGTCAAACACCATAGAAGTTGGTGTAAACAATCCACAGCCCTAAATGTGTAGCGCGACAGTATGGAATAGTTAACAATATAAGCAACCCTTCTAATGCTCAGAGACCACAAACACACTTGGCTAAGCATCAACCACTATATCAGTAGTTCTCCTGCAAATGGCCTCACAGATGGCACCCACGATGTGATTGCAGTGGACTACATGTCAAACCAATGACCAGACATGACTGGTGTCACACAGGCTTTGGACCAATATCCTCTCATGTTTGGCATCTACCCTTTTGAGGTGCAGGAGAACACAAAGGCAACCTGGCTGAAAATGTTTGCATACAAGAGTAAGGTGGATGGTAGCATTCTCAATCCATATGATGTTGACATCATGCACAAAGGCTATTTGACACCTATGACTGTTGTCAGAACCCTGGACATTACCTTAATTCCAAGAGATGTGCTGCCATTCCCTTTGGGAATACCATGGCTCACATGAAGTAATACACTGGGGGTAGTCCACTGAACAGTGATGTTGTTATAACAGAATGGGGAACACATGTTGACAGTCAACTGTCTGTTGACCACAACAGTGCCACTGACATCAGAAAGTACTTTAATGTGTTACATCTCCTGACTAAGTGTGTATTATCCAGCAAGTAAAAGGACATGGTCACCCTGTACCATCCCTTCAGTAGCCCAATCAATGTGTACAGTGGCCCTTTTGCCATGTTCCCCACTTGACACCTGCAACAACTGTAGAGTCTGCAAACGTACCCCACAAAGGGAATACCATGCCTTATATACATGCCCTGTATGGACAGACTCCAATAACTCCAATGAATCCCTGTATCATACTGTCTATGTAGGTGCAATCGCTACTTCAGTTGCACAGCCATATCTTACCAAACTAGGTCAGGAATGCTACATCTGAAGATACCAATCTGTCCACATAACATGTCCCAGAGACCTCAAGCACACTTCCAGAATTCAAAGGACATGCTAGGGTATTCCCTTGGGCTAGCCTTGTAGAGCCTTCAGAGCCATTCACCTACTACACACCTATGAAGCAATGAACCCATGGCTCTCAGTACTGGCAAGTGTGTGTGTGTGTGTGTGTGTGTGTGTGTGTGTGTGTGTGTGTGTGTGTGTGTGCGTGTGTGTGTCAGTGTGTGTGTGAATAATAATCTCAGTGTGTTTGGTTGATGAATATCCCCTGTGGCTGTGGTTATTAGCAATCAGAGGTGTGTCCAAACCACAACACATACCATTCTCCACTCTACAACAGATATTGTAAATCAACATATACCTATGTACAACCCTCAGCCCTATAATCTGTGAGGCATATGCAATCACTGTGTTACAGACCTGGGAACTCCATGCAGTTACAGCTGTACTCTGCCTAAGACATGGTTGATGTGTTACCACACTGCCATACTACCTTGGTGTTGCTGCAGGGCCACAACCTTGTGACCCACAGATGACTAGAACAGAAACATTCTACAGCATGTGAGAACACATTCACTCAGCACTTCACTTGTGGGGGGAGAGGGGAAAAGCTGGCACTGAATGAGTTGCCAAGACTGTGGCCAATATCTGTTGTCTCAGGATAAGTATTAGCATTATGCAGTAACTCACATCACTTGTGTTTAATGCTGTGGAGGTTGTTGATGTACCTATCAAAAGCTGTTGTGATTGTTGTCAGTGTCTGCTGCATGTCTGTCTTCATAGATGCCTGTAGAGGATTCCATGAGGGATCCCAATTTGTGTTTGAGGTTAATAAGGGAGTTCAACAGTCATGGGACACCACCTTTCTATACAACAGTGTTGTCCTTCTATTGTACACTTTAGTAATGGCAGGGAACCAACACATTGTCTCCTGGAGGACAGTGTCTGGGTTCTGTTGGCTCTCGCTAGTACCATGCATTCATGTACCTGTTTGTACAGTGCATATGTGTATGATTTCACAGTCATGTAGCTATTTGCCATTGCCATGGGTGCAGTGAAGTCATCCACCCTGTTTTCATGGCTGCAAAGTCAGCTTTGGAGAGGTTTTGCAAGGTGGTTACATTTGTGGGGGATGTGGCTGACATACTGAGTTCCATGTTGATTACAGCCTGTGTGGATCTCACCATGCAGGTATTGACAACTGTAGATGAGCAACAGTCCCATATTTAAGTAGTCAACACAGGTCAAGGTTTTTGTGTCCTCTACCAGGGGTCAGTATGAGCTGGTCCAGGGCATTGGAAATGATGAATCCCAGGAAGTGTTCGGCCACTGTACTGGTGCTTGGCTACTTTCCCCAGGTGATGGAGTGGTAGTTGATGTCTCATACTATGTCAGTGTTGCGTTGGACCATCATAGATGGCAGAGTGTTGAGGAATGTGCATTGACAGTCTAGGGACATAGATGTGGGCCCATAGCAGGCTGTTGTCTGGATTGCACTATTACCCCAAGGCAGTTTTACCGGAAGTATCTCCAATGCATTATGCTGGGATACTAGTCTGGAGGTGTTCCTATCTATAATGAATATGGAGACAACACCACTTGTGGAGGTGTGGTGTGGTCCATGTTTGGTGGCTGACAGCTGTGGAATGCGTTATAGCCTGATACTGCAGGGATGCTGTCTGCTGCTGTGAACCACCTCTCTATTACAGCAGACATGTTAATGTCCTCCACTCCAAGGAGTGCTTTGAGTGACTGCATCCTGACAGTTGGATGTCTACTGCTGAGCAGCATGACCCTCAGACTGCATGCATATCTAGCTGTTATGGTGGTAATTACATTAGGAACACTGCCTAATAAGGCATCATAGGGGTGGCAAGGCACTTAGCCAGTACCTGGAAACCCAGCGCTGACAGATGTAGGACATCTGTAGCAAGTCATTGGGTTCTGTCAATCATGTCATCCCAAGCAGAGAGAAACTAGATCCCCTGAGAATGACATAAAACATGTAAACCAATGTTGCAGTCAATCATCTGTTGATAGTACCGCAGCATCATTCTGGGTGATGGCGGTACACTGCTCAGAGCTACTGTCACAACTGCTTGGACCACATAATCAGAGAGTTCAATCATGTCTCTTGTCATGTAATCCAGGGAGGTGTGTCCCTCATCATTCACACCCACATGGATACAGAGTGATAATCATAGTTGTTGTGAAGTGCCATGACTGGCTGTGTCATATGTTGGATGATGGCATGTGATAAATATTTGGCTGTTACCTGCTCCATAATCAACTTAGTGAGTGGGATATGTGTGTGCCTCAGTATTGAGTTACCCACTATTACTGTATTGTGGAAGGTGGTTAGCCTTAGAAGCTTAGGTTGAAGGGCACACTGTGTAAGTTAATATGTGTCCCTTGGCATGTGCCATGTGGTGTCTTAGCGGGTGTCTGTCTTGCTGGTCTGTGCAGTTTGGGTAAATGTCCATTGAGTGCCACTGTGAAGGGGGGGTGTGGCTTTTCACTGTATGTCATGGCTGCCAAAGTGGGTGTCATGGTGAGTTATATGTACCACATAGTGTAGTGCAAATGTTGATCTTATCCTCTTGACCTGCTAGTCCAGTATTTGCTGGAGAGTGCATATGTCCACATTGGGTGATATACGGGTAACTGTCACAGGTCTAAGTGTTTGGAGTTTAGAGGGGAGGGTTGTCTGTGTACATGAGGCAGTTGCAACAGTGCCTCAGAATGCACAAGTTAATGGGTGAAAGCACAGAAAACTGCAATTCAATCATGCCAGGAGGGGTGGACATAACTAGTAAGTACTGGAGCTACTTCTGGATGAACAAGTACTGCTGACAGCTGTCAGGTGTGCCACACTTCTTGATACAATAACCTGGTTAAGTGCTAAGCCATAATCCTATTTGAAGTGTAAGACAGAAAGAACTAGCATGATGTAATGGTGGAACTGAAGGCAGACATCCTGCCACTTGTTAACAGCTGTGACAATGAAAAAGTTAAGTAAGCTCTGTAGCACGTGTGATAACTGCATAACACTATAGTAGACATAACTAGATAGGCAGGAGTTGTAATCCCAATACTGGTGTGTGTGTCTGTGTGTGTGTGTGTGTGTGTGTGTGTGTGTGTGTGTGTGTGTGTGTGTGTGTGTGTGTGTGTGTGTGTGTGTGTGTGTGTGTGTGTGTGTGTGTGTGTTGGGCACATCTGATAACTGTGCAGCACTATAGTAGAAATATCTGGATAGGCAGGAGTTCTAATCTCAATGTGTGTGTGTGTTTGTGTGTGTGTGTGTGTGTGTGTGTGTGTGTGTGTGTGTCTGCGTGCATCTGTGTGTGTGTGTGTGTGTGTGTGTGTGTGTGTGTGTGTGTGTGTGTGTGTGTGTGTGTGTGTGTGTGAATAGTAATCTCAGTGTGTTTGGTTGATGAATACCCCCTGTGGCTGTGGTTATTAGCAATCAGAGGTGTGTCCAAACCACAACACCTACCATTCTCCACTCTACAACAGATGTTGTAAATCAACATATACCTATGTACAACCCTCAGCCCTATAATCTGTGAGGCATATGCAATCACTGTGTTACAGACCTGGGAACTCCATGCAGTTACAGCTGTACCCTGCCTAAGACATGGTTGATGTGTTACCACACTGCCATACTCCCTTGGTGTTGCTGCAGGGCCATAACCTGGTGACCCACAGATGACTAGAACAGAAACAGGCTACAGCATGTGAGAACACATTCACTCGGTACTTCACTTGTGGGGGGGAAAGGGGAAAAGCTGGAACTGAATGAGTTGCCAAGACTCTGGCCAATATCTGTTGTCTCAAGATAGGTATTAGCTTTGTGCAGTAACTCACAGCACTTGTGTTTAATGTTGTGGAGGTTGTTGATGTACCTATCAAAAGCTGTTGTGATTGTTGTCAGTGTCTGCTGCATGTCTGTCTTCATAGATGCCTGTAGGGAATTCCATGAGGGATCCCAATTTGTGTTTGAGGTTAATAAGGGAGTTCAACAGTCATGGGACACCACCTTTCTATACAACAGTGTTGTCCTTCTATTGTACACTTTAGTAATGGCAGGGGGACCATCACGTTTTCTCCTGGAGGACAGTGTCTGGGTTCTGTTGGCTCTGGCTAGTTCTGTGCATTCATGTACCTGTTTGTACAGTGCATATGTGTATGATTTCACAGTCATGCAGCTATTTTTCATTGCCATGGGTGCAGTGATGTCATCCACCCAGTTTTCATGGCTGCAAAGTCAGCTTTGGAGAGGTTTTGCAAGGCGGTTACCTTTGTCGGGGGTGTGGCTAACATACTGAGTTCCATGTTGATTACAGCCTGTGTGGATCTCACCATGCAGGTATTTCCAACTGTAGATGAGCAACAGTCCCATAGTTAAGTAGTCATCACAGGTCAAAGTTTTTGCATCCTCTACCAGGGGTCAGTATGAGCTGGTCCAGGGCATTGGAAATGATGAATCCCAGGAAGTGTTGGGCCACTGTACTGGTGCTTGGCTACTTTCCCCAGGTGATGGAGGAGTAGTTGATGTCTCATACTATGTCAGTGTTGCATTGGACCATCATAGATGGCAGAGTGCTGAGGAATGTGCATTGACAGTCTAGAGACATAGATGTGGACCCATAGCAGGCTATGGTCTGGATTGCACTATTACCCCAAGGCAGTTGTACCGGAAGTATCTCCAATGCATTATGCTGGGATACTAGTCTGGAGGTGTTCCTATCCATAATGAATATGGAGACAACACCACTTGTGGAGGTGTGGTGTGGTCCATGTTTGGTAGCTGACAGCTGTGGAATGCGTTATAGCCTGATACTGCAGGGCTGCTGTCTGCTGCTGTGAACCACCTCTCCATTACAGCAGACATGTTAATGTCCTCCACTCCAAGGAGTGCTTTGCGTGACTGCATCCTGACAGTTGGATTTCTACTGCTGAGCAGCATGAACCTCAGACTGCATGCATATCTAGCTGTTATGGTGGTAATTACATTAGGAACACTGCCTAATAAGGCATCATAGGGGTGGCAAGACACTTAGCCAGTACCTGGAAACCCAGTGCTGACAGATGTAGGACATCTGTGGCAAGTCATTGGGTTCTGTCAATCAAGTCATCCCAAGCAGGGAGAAACTGGATCCTCTGAAAATGATATAAAACATGTAAGCCAAAGTTGCAGTCAATCATCTGTTGATAGTACCGCAGCATCATTCTGGGTGATGGCAGTACACTGCTCAGAGCTACTGTCACAACTGTCTGGACCACATAATCAGAGAGTTCAATCATGTCTCTTGTCATGTAATCCAGGGAGGTGTGTCCCTGGTCATTCTCACCCACATGGAAACAGAGTGATATCCATAGTTGTTGTGGAGTGCCATGACTGGCTGTGTCATATGTTGGATGATGGAATGTGATAATTATTTGGCTGTTACCTGCTCCATAATCAACTTAGTGAGTGGGATATGTGTGTGCCTCAGTATTAAGTTACCCACTATTACTGTATTGTGGAAGGTGGATAGCCTTAGAAGCTTAGGTTGAAGGGTACACTGTGTAGGTTAATATGTGTTCCTTGGCACTTGCCATGTGGTGTCTTAGCGGGTGTCTGTCTTGCTGGTCTGTGCAGTTTGGGTAAATGTCTATTGAGTGCCACTGTGAAGGGGGGTTGTGGCTTTTCACTGTATGTCACGGCTGCCAAAGTGGGTGTCATGGTGAGCTATGTGTACCACATGGTGTAGTGCAAATGTTGATCTTATCCTCTTGACCCGCTAGTCCAGTCTTTGCTGGAGAGTGAATATGTCCACATTGGGTGATATACGGGTAACTTTCACAGGTCTAAGTGTTTGGAGTTTAGAGGGGAGAGTTGTCTGTGTACATGAGGCAGTTGCAACAGTGTTTCAGAATGCACAAGTGCACCAGGTTAATGGGTGAAAGCACAGAAAACTGCACTTCAATCATGCCAGGAGGGGTGGACATAACTAGTAAGTACTGGAGCTACTTCTGTGATGAACAAGTACTGTTGATGGCTGTCAGGTGTGCTACACTTCTTGATACAATAACCTGGTGAAGTGCTAAGCCATAATCCTATTTGAAGTGTAAGACAGAAAGAACTAGCATGATGTAAGGGTGGAACTGAAGGCAGACATCCTGCCACTTGTTAACAGCTTTGACAATGAAAAAGTTAAGTAAGCTCTGTAGCACATGTGGTAACTGCATAACACTATAGTAGACATAACTAGATAGGCAGAAGTTGTAATCCCAATACTGGTGTGTGTGTGTGTGTGTGTGTGTGTGTGTGTGTGTGTGTGTGTGTGTGTGTGTGTGTGTGTGTGTGTGTGTGTGTGTGTGTGTGTGTGTGTGTTGGGAAAATCTGATAACTGTGCAGCACTATAGTAGAAATATCTGGATAGGCAGGAGTTCTAATCTCAATGCTGGCAACTGTGTGTGTGTGTGTGTGTGTGTGTGTGTGTGTGTGTGTGTGTGTGTGTGTGTGTGTGTGTGTGTGTGTGTGAGTGTGTGTGTGTGTTTGAGGATCATATCTTGTGTGGCTTTTACCTTGTTGATGTGTGTACCATACACAGCTAGTGACCAACTCCCACTGTCATTACTTTATATAGTGTGGTAACAGCATCTGTCTCACGTGCAGCAGGTTAACCCATTGTAGAGTCCTCTGTACATATGTGTCTGGAATATCCAGATGTTTGCAACCTATAAGTGGTTGGAAGTGGTCTGTGTTTTCCTTGTCCAGCCCATTTTGCTGGCCTCTATCCAGATGTCTTGTCACTGACAAGTTGTGAGTTATGCTACAGGAATGTTGAATTCATATCAGATAGGCCCCAGTGGTGACCACTGTGATGCAAATCAGTTAACTCCACCACAAGTGAACATGCACATAAAGCAATATAGCTATTACTGATAGTTGTGTGCTTGGTAAATTGCATGACCTTCACATGCCTGGGGTATTGCCAGGCAACAACAGAACATGATTCAGGCTGCTGTCCCATATACAGACCACAGGGTACTAGGTAGTTATGAGAGGGAGGTATTGTCAGCAGACTCAAATGTGGCCTTGGTACAGGCTGGATGCAGCATGTCTGCACATTTACAGTACTAACCCCAATAATACACAGCGTTCTGTCTTCACCATAGATGTGCACTTCTATGCATTAGAAAACCCCATCCACATCTGCAGTCGGACCTGACTCATGGACATAGATACAATACAAAATTGATTAAAATTGATTTTAGTTCATTGTTAACATTTTTGAATAGTTTTTTGAATAGTTTTATGTACTAATATTGATATAAATAATTTATGAATTATGTGGTTTATTTGTATAGGTGGGTGTGTTTTAGGAATTGTTCCAATGGGATTTGAGTGCATATGATATAAAGAGCAGTTAAATGAGAAATGAACGACTCTGATGAAGCCAGATTGCTGGCGAAAGCGCTTAGTCGTGGTTTAGTTTCAATAAACTAATATTATTTACAGTCATGGATGTTAATTGTTTCAGTCTTCAACGTTGCTTCATAGTGGGATTTGAACTGTGCTTTGTGGTTTCAGATTCTTTTTTACGCTGTTTCAGCCCCTGTGGGTGTTCTTTTTGTGATAGATACAATACTGATACATGTATGTCTGATACATTAGTGCAGTAATCCACACTAGGCCCTTACCTGCACTGTCCTCATCCAGTGTGTGTGTGTAAACCACCTCCACAATGCTTTTCTCAGCTTCATGGCTTGTGCATTGGGTGAGTGCGGAGCTCCTTGGTAGGTGTCAGTGGGGGCTGTATGGCTTGGCCCCCACTTGTGGCTAGTCAGTCCCTTGCTATAGCAGCAGCTCATTGATGGGCATGGTGGATGAAGTTGATGGCCCGATGCTGCACCTGCTCATAAGTTCTGCTGTGCAGGCCAGCATCATTTAACCTGTGGACCAGAGTGTTCCACAGGGTAGTTCTCTCCCATACATCTTCTGCTCTCCGTCCAAATAACAGGGCATAATGTTAGATCACATATTGAGTGATGATGTCAGTTTCCCCAACAGTGAATGCTGGTAGGGGAGCCCTCTGCATGTTGCCTGGAAGACGTAAACAGGAAAAGGGTCACAGGACCTCAAAAGATTGTCAAATTGCACATCAACAGTGGATATTACTTGCAAATAATCCAAACTACACCATAACCCTCCAGTCTATCATGGCTATAGCAGCTTGCATTACACTCCTAGCCCTGAGCTATCTTATTCCCCCAGTGTTGGACACTTGTTTAAATAATCCTTTATTCTCCATTCATTTCTGTGTAAAGGGTTGACAGTGGCCATCTTCCATGTGGATGGTGTGTGGATGGTGGCAGATCTGTGTTAGACTGCGGTGTGTGATGGAGCTGTGAACACATGCCTCAGTTCATGTAGGAGGCAGACAGTGATGTTATTATGCCCCATGGAGATTTGCTGTAGTTGCCATCAGTAGGCAATATATACATGTCCATCATTGCTGAGGGGAAGAGTGTGGTTCATGTGCATATCCCCTTATACAACTGACGTGGACAGGGTGGTGATGTTCCCACCCAACCTGTCTGAGGCAGGTTGCCTATATCCATGGCATGTGTGTAGGAGGTGTGCTTTATCCCCAGTACAGGGTGAATTGTATTGTTTCCTCTGAGACTGACAACATATGTGAAGAGGGTTCCTATCAGAAGAGCGAACGCTGAAAATAGCAAATGCTGTTCTATCGAACTGTAATGTTTGAAAGCTGAGAGTGTCGAAGTCATGGAACAGCGATTTATTTTTCCCCAGGGAAAAAAATCACTGGGCAGTTCTCGAAACTTTGCTGTTTTCTCCGCTGTGGTGTGATCTTGGAGTTGGTTTGTTTAAGTTGGGGGGTGTGGGGCACAGCCCCCCCACATCAGGGGTGTGGGGGTGAAACCCCCCACTTTATTTTGTTTGTATATATTTTGTTGTTTTATCAGAAAAATTTTTTCCCTGGGAAAAATTCGCTGATCCATGACTTCGACATTTTTGGTTTTCAAACTTTACAGTTCGACAGAAGAGCAGTCACTATTTTTAACATTTGCTATTCTGATATAGACTCTGCGGAGACACTGTTGCAATTGTCCTTGGGGGTGTGGATATGTCTAATTTGTAGTCATAGTCAGCCTTAGAGGAAGTCATCTGTGAATTCACATGCTTGTTCAGATAGAGGTGGACTTGCTTCCAAGTTGTAGCCTGCACCTATATGTCCCTGGACAGCCAATATAGCAACCTATTTGTATTGCTGCTGTCCACCAAAGGGGCTTACTCTACCTTGGTGCAGGCTGGTTATACAGGTCAGGTACTGCTGAGTCCATATAGCTACAGTGGATATAAAAGGTACACACCCCTGTTATAATGCCTGGTATTTGTGCAATTGAAACATGACACCACAATAACTCATTTCAAAACAATTCCCACCTTTAGTATGACCTACAGCCTGTACAATTCAATTGAAAACATAACAATGTGCTCTGTGAAAACATATGGAAATAATAGTCAGTACAATAAGCCAGTTGAATGAGTGTGCACACCCTTAAACTAATATGTTGTGTATGCACCTCTTGAGATGGTTACAGCATTCATTCATCTTGGTTTGGACTCTAACATCATGGCACATCTTCACTTGGCAATAGTTGCTCACCTTCCTGGAAACACCTTTGATTGTGTTTCAATGGAATTGTACAGGTTAGGGTCACATTCAAGATGAGAAACATTATATGAAATGATTTTCTGTGGTCTGATTGTCATACAGCACAGCACACAAGCCCAGCATTCCAACAGGGGTGTGTACACTTGTAATATCCACTGTATTTTGTTGTTGATATAGCTGGTAGTGGAATGGACAGTGGGTCATAACACAGGTGGACACTTCGATTACTGCCTGATAATCATGCCTACTGTAGTACCCATGTCAATGTCAGGGCAATGCAATGACCAGTAGCTGTACACATCTATGTCTGTTGTATGCACTGACACTGATATTACACACATGTGCATCATGCACAACCTATATACCTGACTGTTTGAAGCCCATGTGATTAGTTTTGTGCCTTCCAGCTGAACATACGCATATGTACATGTGTTCAGGGGATACTGATATACATTTCTGTTCTATGTTAGTATGGCACACTGTATTTATAGTCTTGCTGCTCAGTCATACTTCTCAACCTGTTATAGCAGTACATTTGAAAAATGGCACACATAATTGGGTGACAAAAGAGACATCAGTATTGATACCGTGTTAATATATCTGCACCATACATTAGTAAGTTGATTGCACAGTAGGCTTTGACATCACTGTAATATCCTGGAAGATGTCCAACAGTCGTAAGTAGGTTATTATGTTACATTGTCATTGCTCACAGACTTTCCAATTATTTGGCTGACATAACACAGGTATATGTGTATGTGACTACAGATATCAGTCACAAATGTGCTTATTGTCCACCAGAACACTGTACAGTTAAATGTTATTAAGTCAGTATATCACATGCAGTTCAACACACATGTCTGAAACAGTACTTTACCATGCACATCCCCTATATAGGTCTCTTAGCTTTACAAGACAAACGTGTCATACAAATATTCACAGGTAACATATGGATATGGACAACATCCCATTAACTGGCCTAGCAGTGGCACAGTCACAACTGTTTGACAGACACCCCAGTGGTTGTCATATGTGATCTGTCCCTTCCCAGAGTGAGTCAGGCTCCTGAGCTGTGATCCTACCTAGCAACCTCTTAGAGCATTACATCTGGACAAAGCCTACAATGATGGGGGGATAAATAGGGACAGACTTTAAATAGTCGTGTTACAAACATAGAAAGTTTGTAGAATGATACATTTTGCATTACCGTGAATATTCTTAAGGATGTGGAGTGTTAAACTCAAGTGTTTGTCATTACTTGATGACTTCAATCTTCAGCTATTTGCCAGAAAAGTACAGATTTCAGGAGGAAAAGACAAAAAACTATGATGGGAAAATCTGGACATTCTGTGAAGATGTGCACAGTTGAGATGTATGGCTGTGATTTCCCCCACTGCAGAGAGGGCCAGATGCTATGGCCATAGCAGCTGTTCGGCAGGACATTAGTACAGCAAGTCTTGTTGGGACATATATTCTTCCAAATCACATTTCCCATTATTACAGACCAAGTACTACATTAAATTATTTTATTTATTTTTATTTATTTATTTATTTCAGTTTGATTACCGGGGAAGTCCACTGGGCCAGAATGTGCCCATTTTCAGTGGAGGCCCAGGGAGAAAAGCTCCAATTAGCAACACGATTACAAAAGGTTACATAATGCAAAGGTAAAATACATATATAAATTCATACAATCAGGTACAGCAAGTGAATAAATTGTCATTATAATGCAATTTAGACAAAGGTAGCACAGTTTGCAGGTATTTACATTCAGATCAATAAGTTTCAACTTCTGAAAAATAAGTATCTGTGGATTACTTGATATTTACAATATATACATACTGTTAGCTTAGGTTTGTTTTAGGAGAATAGAAAAAGAGGTTATAGTGAAGTGTGGAGCAGGAGTATGGAGAGCTCAAAGGGGAAATTTCTATGAGTTTATGTAGGGTGAAAGCAGGAACATTTACATTTAGTAGATAGGTATGAGAAAAGTTGGGTTTTGAAGGATTCAGAATTAGGTATAGTGCTAAGTGAAGGAGGGAGAGAGTTCCATTTTTTGCCTACAGTGAAAGAGAGAAGGAGTTGGCCTGCAGGACGTTTAGGTTTGTGGATAGAGATTAAATTATGGTGTTCAGATCTCAGAGATCTGGTTGGGATGTAAGGGAGAAGGATGTTTGTTAAGGCTGGGCATTTATCTGGATAGAATATTAATTTGTGAGCTGTGGTTAGTTGGAGATAGTCTAGGTGGTTAGAGAGTTACAGCTAGTTCAGAGATTGTAGGGTAAGGCAGTGGTGAGTAGAGGTTTTGGATTTAGTTGCGAATTTGGAGATTTTATTATAGCATATTTCGAGATTAGAGGTGTTGGAAGAAGACAGGATAGTTAGAAGAGAGGTGCCATAAAGTAAAGAAGATAGGAGGTAGGTAGTTGCTATAGTATGCCTGGAGGAGTTAGAGAGAAAGTGGTTATTCCTATAGAGCACATCTAGCTTTTGGTGGGTTTTCTTTATGTTTTGTTGGATGTGGATATTAAATTTAAGGTGTTTGTTTATGGTAATGCCAAGGAGTTTTGCAGAAGGGACCACTTCTATGGCAGTGTTGCTTTGGCTTAGGACTTTGAAAGCATTTTTGTCAAAAGAGAAAGCCCTGGTGGGAGGCAAGAGAAGTATTTTAGATTTATTAGAGTTGAGAGAGAGATGGTGGTGGTGCATCCAGTTCTCGGTAGTGGAAAATGCTATTTGTGTTTTAGTCAGGAGTTCAGGTAGGTTAGCGGTGGCACAGACTAAGGTAGAGTCATCAGTGTATTGGATTACTGTTGTGTCAGGGATGACTGTGTGAAGGTTATTAATGAAAATGTTGAAAAGCATGGGTCCGAGGATGGACCCCTGGGGAACATCGGTGGGTGTTGGCAAGAAGGAGGAGGTAGAGTTCTTCCATCTGACAGCTTGAGATCTGTCTGATAGGTAGCTGGAGAACCAGGATAGGGTATCAGGGGAGAGATGAAGGTTGGAGAGATGAAAGAGAAGGTGCTTGTGGGAGATGGTATCAAAGGCTTTGGAAAGATCTAGCAGTACTGTGGATACTAGTAATCCAGAATCATGGGCTCGATTTACTGTTTCTAAGAAGGATAGTGAGGCGGTAATGCTGCTGTGGCCAGGGTGGAAGCCATGCTGGGTGGGAGCTATGAGGTGATTCTGAGTTAAAAAAAGCATAAGTTGGTGGTGGACACATTTTTCTAGAATTTTTGATATTGGCGAGAGTAGGGCAATTGGGCGGAAATTGGAGATATTGGTGTTTTTGCCTCCTTTGTGAAGAGGTAGAATGAAGGCAGATCACCAAAGTTTGGGTACATATGACTCTTTTAAAGATCTGTTAATTAGGATGCTTATAGGGAGAGCAATACCTTCAGCAGCAGATTTGAGGAAGGAGGAGGGTATGTTGTCAGGGGCATTTGAGCAAGGCTTTAGTTTGGATAGGAGTCTTTTTATGAAATTAGTTGGAACAGATTTGAGCTGGAAATTAAGATGACAGTTATGAGGGTTGTTGGGAGTAGAGGAAAGAGAGTTGGATGGATTATTGTCTGGAAAAGATTTGGTTAGATTAGCTATGGATTCTGTAAAAATTGTGTTGAAGTGAGAGCTTAGTTCTGAGTCAGTTATGCTAGGGTCAGGGCAAGGATTATTCCTCGACCCTGGATGGAGTAGGGAATTAACTGATTTCCAGAATTGCTTTGGGTTCTTGTTATTGTTGGACTGAAGTTTATTATAGTAGTTTTTTTGTCTGAGGTGATTAGTTTTTTTTTTACTTGGTTGCGGAGTTGGGTGGATTGAAGCAAGGTAGAAGACATCTTATTTTTCTGGTAGAGCTTCCAGGATTTGTCCCTGCAGTGCATGATTTGTTTAGTTTCTTTGGATAGCCAAGGAGCAGAATTAGTCTTGATTTGTTTGTTTCTTGGTGGGGCTTGGGAGTTGAGGGTTTTTAGGAAGATAGAGTTAAAATGTTCTACTGCATTGTCAAGGGGAAGAGTATTTAGGATTTGCCAGTTAATATGTTTAAAAGTGTTTGAGAAATTTGTGGGGTTAAAGTTTCTGAGATTATAAGTGTGGATGTAGTGGTGTTGATGTTTAGTGGTGTTGGTTGAGTGATGTATGAAAGCAGGGAGATGGTCACTAAAGGTGTCTGGGATAGTACCAGAGAGTGTTATTTTGTTTGGATGGGAGACTAGGACCCAGTCAATGATGGATCCTGGGGATGGTATTTGTTAGGGCGAGTAGTTGTGTGAATTACTTGGGTGAAATTGTAGAGGCTAATGAATAAGGAGGGGGAAGGGGAGTTAATTTTATTCCTATCAATATTAACATCACCTAGAATGTAGGTTTCAAATTTTATTGCAGTTGAGGCCCAGTGAATAATATTTTCAAGGGTTGAGATGTTGTCGCATGGGGAAATATATAGGGAGATAATGCAGATATTTTTATGTTTATTTAGTTGTAGGAGACTAGCAGTTAGTTCAGTATTTTTGAATTGTGGAATTGGAGTTTGTAGAGGGATTAATGAAAGAAGGTTGGAGTAGATTAGTGCATAGCCTCCACTTTTTCTGTTTAAACAGTCACTTCTATGGATTTGGAACCCAGGAAGTAGAATTTCAGAGTCAGCAATATGGGGTTTTAGCCAGGTTTCAGAGATGGCTAAGATGTCAGGTTGGTTGTGGCAAATCCAAGCTTGTATTTGGTGTATTTTGTTATTAAGGCTCTGGGCATTTATAGTAAAGAACTTAAGGGTATTAAGCGAGGAAGCAGAAGAAGAAGAGGGAGAGGGGGATGGGAGTGTGCAATGGACGAAGTAGTGGTGGGGGGAGGGAGTTGTTAGTTGTGAGGCAAGGGCCAGGGTTAGGATGGATATCTCCAGATAAGGCTAGGTCATTATTGGGAATAACTTTTAGGCATTTGGGTTTATTGAGAAGGAAGCTGTTTGGGGCTAGTAGTGGTTTAAGAGTGAATGTATTACTTGTAGTGTAGAAGAGTTTGGGGTGGATTAGGTACAGTAGGTTAGGAGGAATAAGAGAGGATGATATTGTGTGGAAGTGGGTTGCTAGAAATGGTTGCATGTGAGTGCAAGGGATAGTTTGAGTAGGAGGTAGGTATAGGGGTGTTTTGGAAGAGTAAGAAGTAGCAAAATAAAGAGGAATTAGTAGCACAAGAAGGTAGCATGGGACATGGATAGTATAAAGGATATGGGAGGGCATACTTAGAGAAGGGGGGAATTGAAGAGAGAAATATCGAGGAAGTTAGCAGGCTAATTGAGGAGGAGAGGTAAAGGAAGTAGAAGGGGTTGTGAGTCTTTACAGGGGGAGAGAAAGAGACTAAGTGTAGTGAAGAGTGCAGGTCAAGTGGAGTGGGAGGAGTAAGAATGGGAGGGGTAGTAATGAGAGGACTGTGATTAGTTAATTGGTATGGGTGGGAGGGGTAAGTCAGGAATAAATATAGAGGTGCTGAGGCGGGTGGAATTTGGGGGCAGGTTAGGGGAGCGGAGTGAGCCTGCAGGGCAAATGGAGTGGGAAGAGCCAAAGGAAGGAGAAATGGGAGGAAAACAATCAGTAAAGTGTGAGAGCCAGAAGGTAAGTTTGCACTGCTATGCTAAGTTAAAAGACTGACAGCAAATTAAAGTTGTAGTTAGATATATAAAAGAAATAACAGTAGAAGAAGGTCAGAGGCTTTATGAGGGATAGAGATGGGTATATGTAGAGTGGAGAAGTGGATAGGTAATCCATGGAGAATAGTGAGGCAGAGAGCAGTAGAAGAGTTGTCTATGAACTATATGGGTGAGATAAGGAGAAGAGTGGGAAAGAAATTAGAGACAGCAAAATGGTAGAGGAGTGCCACCTAGAGGGCAGTCAGTTTGATATAACAGAGAGCCCTGTAAGGGAATATCTGGTTAGGTGAAGGAAGGAGCTTACATACGACAGAGTAGGGGTAAAGAAATATAAGAGGGGGAGTAGGGTTATTTAATGGACAAGAAGAAAAATAAAAATGTAAAATAGGGAGAGTAGGCTATTTTAGTGGGCAAGAAAAGGGAAAGCTTTGGCTGCTGGCTGACCTGGCAGGGAAGCGTACAGCGACCTACTAGAAAGTATGTATTACCTTCAAAATTGCAAAATGGATAAAGCACTGCACATGCTTTCACTGAAAATTCCTTGCAGGGAGCAGAATGGGTTTCTAGTTTTAGAGTTTAAATGTCCTTGTTTGTGGGTTCTTAGTATGGACTTCCGATAGGGTGCATTCAGCAGTTTAGAGCAGGCGTAGGCAGGAACACAGGATTCACTGAAAATTCCTTGCAGGGAGCAGATTGGGTTTTTAGTTTTAGAGTTTAAATGTCCTTGTTTGTGGGTTCTTAGTATGGACGTCCGATAGGGTGCATTCAGGAGGTTAGAGCAGGAGTAGGCAGGAAAACAGGTTTCACTGAAAATTCCTTGCAGGGAGCAGAATGTGTTTTTAGTTTTAGAGTTTAAATGTCCTTGTTTGTGGGTTCTTAGTATGGACTTCTGATAGGGTGCACTCAGGAGGTTAGAGAAGGAGTAGGTAGGAACACAGGCTGTTTAACATCCAGCAGTTATGTGGTATAAGCAAGGTCCATGAGCTGACTGAATAGTTTTCTTCTTCTATATGTTGTTTTCCACATTAGATCCAAAGTGTTCCTTTCACACAGATCACTGACCCTAGTTTATATAGCCACAGTCATCAGCTATAAAAGTGTGAATAAAATTACATGCTCACATGTTCCACTTACCTTTATTTTCTTCTCTTTTCCAATTTATGTTTTATTTGTTCTCTCTCTCTCTCTCTCTCTCTGTGCACTACAGGAATAGAGCTGGTTTGAATAGGTGTCAGCATGGCTTTTGTAGGTGATGCTCATGACCAGGTTATGGCCTGTGCACCTATTGGTATTCCCCACATGTTAATTGCATGCAGAGCAGCTGTGTAGTTCTTCCAATAGCCAATGTCATGGCAACACACTCCTATAATTGACTACTCCATGTGGGCATTGGCCCTTTCTCTTACTTGTGAGGAAGGCATCTTGGAGTTGTGTGAGCTATTACCTCTTACAACAAGACTTGTGGAGACAAGTCAACTAAATGGAGGAGAAGGTTCAAGACTTAGGGACATAATGTGCATATTGCTGTTATATGTTTGGAATACTGCTGGTTTAACAAGGTTTGTCTGCACATGCTACTTCTGCATAGGTTTCAGTCTGACAAAATTCTGTCTCTGCTTAGCTCTCAACTGTAGGGCTATCCACATAATGGTCACAGGTTAGCCTGTTAAGTTTGGTCTGTTCCCCAGACAGGTGTTGTCCTTGGCAAATCAGTAGCATACTCTGGTGATTGCAATCTGTAAATGCTAACATCCATTTGTTTTTCTGACTTTATATCCCTCAGAAAAGATATGTTACAGCAAACCCTGTAACACCAGCAACTTTCTCAGTGCATAACATCAATATTTCAAGTATGGCCATGTATTTGGGCTTCTGTTCTCAAATTATGTCTGGCTTTGTCCAGATGTCATACAGTAGGAAGTTGATAGGTATAATGGTCTATCATTATTTAGTGTTGTCAGTCCCATTGAGGGGAAAGGCTGGAAAACATGTTGAAGTCTGTACATTCAAGAGGTTTGTGTATAGAAAATGCTCTTAGATGCACTTGTAACATATTTTATGTGGGGGAGAGTAACACATGTTTCAAAACTAGGCTGTTAGAACATGTAAGACATATTACTGATAAGAAGGATGACAGTTCTATAGCCGTACATTTGAATAAATCTCATCATGGGGACGGCAGTGT
This sequence comes from Protopterus annectens, assembly GCF_019279795.1. Classification (NCBI taxonomy): domain Eukaryota; kingdom Metazoa; phylum Chordata; order Ceratodontiformes; family Protopteridae; genus Protopterus; species Protopterus annectens. Next base: position 671,585,270 of record NC_056751.1, on the reverse strand, counting down.
GTTCCAAGGTACTGTTTTGGAAAAAGTCTGTTCCTCAGTTTGATGAAACATTCATAAAAGGACAATTGTTATGTACAGACTCAATGTATTAATATTAAATATGATACTTTATCCCTTAGGAAGTTAAATGAGGAGTATAATAGGAGACTGTGTATTTAATTATGTAATTAAGTGTTAATTGTTTTTTTGTGATTAAGACAAGTATTTGTTGTAATGTTTTACTCCTTGAAGGCTTTGGCCAATACATCAGATTATAATAAATATGTGTGGATTACTGGCTGGTTGTATTTCTCTTTGCTATGCTCAGACAATTTAATTGCTTTGCTAAGTGGTTGTTGTATGTCTGGCCATTGTGTATGGCCTATCATGATTTTGTAGCAGTGTGCTGTTCACTTATTTATTTGGACTGTGGGGGGGGGGGGGCAGATGTGAGTGTAATGTTTTTTATTTGTATCCAGCTGTGCATGCTGCCCCAGTTAGGGGTTGTCTATCAGCAGCATATGTTTGTATGGGCATTTTGGGACATGTATGCATGTATATATATACACACACACACACACACACACACACATATATATATATATATATATATATATATATATGTGTGTGTGTGTGTGTGTGTGTGTGTGTGTGTGTGTGTGTGTGTGTGTGTGTGTCTGTGTGTGTGTATGTATATATGTATGTATGTATGTATACATATATGTGTGTGTGTGTGTGTGTGTGTGTGTGTGTGTGTGTGTGTGTGTGTGTGTGTGTGTGTGTGTGTGTGTGTGTGTGTATACTGCTGATGGATATTTAGATTGGGTGCTCACAGAGGGAAAGGGTTAAATGATGCCATTTCCCTCAAACCCATTTTGAATGCTAGGGGTTATAGATAATTCAGTTGCACCATTGAATCATATCCATTTATTTATTAATATTATTATTTTTATGAGTTATATGTTTTAGTATATCTTAATTAGTATATTTTATTAAGTGATAGGTTTACAGCAAAGTGTTGTATTTAATTGTGTTTATTATTGTTATCACTATTATTATTATTATTTTACATTGCTGATTTTAGCAATAGGTAATGCATTTTGTAAAAATGTTATGGGCTGTTTGTGTCTTTAAATATTTGAGGTCTTAGATGGTATAATTGAATAATTGAGTAAATTTTTAACGTCTGAAGAAGCGGACAAGTTCCGTGAAAGCGCTTATGTATTTTGCTTTGTTATATTAAATATTTTATCGTTTCAAAGTGGTTCCAGTACAAATTATTCCATTCAGTGGAGTTGAAGTGTTGCTTAGCTGTTTCCTAATTGGGATAATATATATATATATATATATATATATATATATATATATATATATATATATATATTTATATATGAGTGGTCTATCAGCATCATATGTTTCTATGGGCATTTGGGGACTTGTATACATATATATATATATATATATATATATATATATATATATATATATACACACACACACCATAGTATTTATTGTTACTATATCTGTATATCGTTATGCACATGTATGTATCTCCATACATATCTCTCTCTCTCTCTCTATGTATATGTTTAATTTCAGATATATATATATTTGTAGATACCAATCCTTCCTAACTGGACAGTGTCTCTTCCCTATTGTAATCTGGCTGTAAATAAGGGTATATTTGAGAAAACATCCTGAAACCATACAGCTGAGGTGACTTACTGGTAAATTGACTTAACTATAGTGTGTAGGGTCCTGGGTTCAAAACCTGCAAGGGCTGTTTCTTTTGTTGGTAGGCAGAGCAAGGATGGTTGCTGCAGAGTGATTAAGGCAGTTTTAAGCATCTTTAAGTGGGTTTGCACAATGATAAGCAGTGCTAACATACGGTTAAAGGAATAGGTGCTTACACCCTGTAGGCTTCACCTACCAGTGCACAAATCTGCTTAACATTTATATTTAAGCAATGCTGAAACCTGCTAAGCATAGCTCAGCCCTGGTAACCAGTGAGCACATTGCAGTCTGATAAAATAGCAGAGTAATGACACCTTTAATAAGTGTATTTAATTTCCTGCACATAGCATGTTTCTATGTGCTGTCATTACAGTAGCAAGTGATGTGACTATATTGTATGGGACACCTGGGTATACATGGGTAGTACCACAATCTTTTTTCTTTGAATTTGCTTTATAAATGGGTAGTATCCCAGGTTATATGTAGTCACACTTGCATGTTACACCAGCTGCAGTACGCTGGTTGACAAAAATAATTTAACACTTCTTGTATCATTACTTAATACTTTTAACAGTGCTTTTCCAAGTAAAAGTAGATTGCAGATTGTAGTACTAGAACCATACACCCCTGCATGCAAAGCTGGGACTCTGAGTACTGACTGTCTTGTTTTTGGTGTTTGAGCTGTATGTTTTTATTTATCTCCCATTGGATATTGATCTGATATTTTGATATTAACTGTAGACTCCTATGTTTTTTGGACATATCATTGCGGACTGCTGTCATGTAGTAATGGCATACCTTTCAGTTTCAGACTTCTGTCATTCAAAACATTCATCCTAATGCATAACCTGTTGGTTATCTACTTTCTGTCTGTCCTCTGTACAGATATGCAGATGTCCAGTATTGCTAAGGCCATACCACTATGTAGGTGCCCACATAGTATTGTGCTGTAGGCCTACACACTGCTATTAGTTCCAACATATGGAACATTCGTTAATGTGGGCCTTGCCCCTATTCCTTGTCTGTGTGAAGGACATTACAGAGGTGGTGGGCTACAGATTCACATGCAGTAGGTGGCAATATGTCATAGGACAGGACATGTGGAGACAGCCAAACAACATGGGGGACATATTCCCAAATTTGTGATCAGATTCAAGGTCATCAGTGCTGTTATACACATGGATAGATTGGCAGGGTTTGTGTGGACATGCATTTTACTGAGTGACTTCATGACAGACAGTGATATGTCTCTGACATAATTCTCCACTGGCACACTGTCCACAGACTGGCCATATGTTTGCCTGTTATGTTTTGTCTGTTCCCTAGACAGCTGTTGTCTTTGGTAAATCAAGTCGTAGACTCTGGGGAATGCAGTCAGTAAATAGTCATATCTATTGGTATTACTGACATCATATTCCTCATAAAGGATGTTACAACAAACCCAGTGACATCTGCAACTGGCTCAATGTATGACAGCAATATGTCCAATCTACTCCTGTGCTTGTGCCTCTGTCCCCTTATGATGTCAGGCTTTGTCCAGAAGTCAATGAGGGGCAGACATATTTGTTATCATTATTTCTTGACTTCATTCCTGCTACCATCCTAGTGATGTAGTAGATCCACAGACATGTTAGGGAAGAGGCCATAGATATGAGTCCTGAGTCTGTACATTCTGAGGTGAACTGTACATGTGAGAGGCCCGTGTTTGTTAACAGACTGTCATGATTGTGTACACATGTCATGTGTGCATGTTATTTGGGCTGTGTATGGAGGGGGGTGGATGTAAGTGTTAAGGCTTCTTCTTTTTATAACTGTGCATGCTGCTCCAGTTTCTACTGATCTATTGATTGTATGTGTTTGTAGCAACAGACTGAGGCATGTCCTGTACCAAGGTCAGGATTCAGACTACACTGAGAATTGGGACTGTATATGAAGGGCTAGTGTGTGTGGCAAACAATGATGTATTTGTTCACAGAGTCCATATATACTCTACTGTTCACTTGACTTATCTTTATGTGACTGTGGTGATATTGGTTGTGGGTATGCACTTTCACACTGGTGTCTGTTTGTCACTGCTGTTACAATCCCCGTAGTGCCTGATATATTTACAAATACATGTGTAATTACCCATAGGAGATTTCCTAATTCAATTACTTGTGCTATTTCACTAAATATATGTTAGAGTACACAGGAGGGTGTTACTACAGCAACTGTGTTAGCTTATCTACACTAGAACTTCAGATACATCCCCATTTTCATGGCTTCCACCCACCACTTTGTCAGCCTTGGTCCAGATTCAGTGCAGAAAGGGGTTCTGAGCATACCTGTCAACTGGCTGGATTGTTTCAGGATGTCCAGGTTTATTGCTCATATTTCTGGTCTGTTTCACAGATTATTATCATTTCTCTGGTAAATCACTGTAATGATATGATTGTTGTCAGAAAACAAGGACATACATTTCATTTATCTTCCTCACATTTATCAGAATATGTATGCTGAAACAAACTGTGTCACTCTGTCAAGAAGAGTACAGGGGGACAATGACCTCTTCCTTCCTGGATGATAATGCATTAGTACTGAGATGTGCCAATTAGAAGAAGGACTTTGTGACCACAGTGGCAATGTGGTGGTCAAGAGACATTGCTGTCAACCTGTGTAGACAGATCTCTTATAATGCCTTCTTTGTTCAGGGGACTACCATTTATGTTTTTATTCATGGGAACAGGGTTTTTCCCAGAGGGGATGACAACAAATTTTCTGACATTGAGCTTAAGGCCATGGCTCTGACACCAGTCATTGGTCTCAGTGAGGCCTTTCAGTATGATGCCAACATCACCTGGGTAGTTAATAATAGCTCCCAACTTGCAATTGTCTGCAAACTTTTTCAGCCAGAGTTCATTCATGTTGGCATGGACTTCAGAGAAGTTGATACTAAACATGAGAGGACCCAGGACAGAACCCTGTGGGACTCCACTTATGACTGCTCAGCAGTCTGACTTGGAGTCAGCTATTGCCACACTGTGAGTCCTATCTGTGGCTCAGTTTGCAACCCACCTAGTGATATAATGGTTGATGCCTAGCTTAATGAGTTTCTGCATGATTCCTGAGTGGGGAGTTTTATCAAAGGCTTTGGCCAGATCAAGGTAGGCTGTATGTGCCACCTTGCCTTCATCCACAGCCAGGGTGACTGACTCCAAGACTTTGACCAAATTGATTGAGTAGGTATTACCTACCCTTCACAAAAGTAAACTGTCTGGGATCCTGAGTCTGCAGATTCCCATATCCCTGTTTATTAGGTGCATGATGATGCATTCCATAGATTTGCATAACAGACTTGTCAGGCAGTTGGGGTGGTATTTCCCTGGGTCTGTAGATACACTTCATTTATGGAGAGGGGTGACTGTAGCAGTGTACAATTCAGTAGGGACAAAGCCTGAGGTGAAGCTGTGCTTGAAAAGGGCACACAGGTGAGGTGCCAGGTAACTCTGTAGTTTATGTAGAACATAGCCATGTATACTGTCAGGTCCCATAGTAGCTGTATTCTTGGCCTTGGACAGTGATGTTTTAACCTGTGCAGCAGTAATACTGGGTGCCTGGCAGTGTACTGGTATTGTGATTGGTCCTTTGGTGGGAGAGAGGGGTAAAGTTTGCACTCAATATGTCACCAGTATATTGGCAATATTTGTTGGCTCAGTCTGGGAGTATAATTGTCTAGTAGCTCAGAGCAAATCTTGATATTGCCATGGAGATCCGTTACATAACTGTATGAGGCCATGTGTTTGTCTTTACTATGTGCTCCAATTCTGTTTTCACAGTTAACTTTCTAGTATTTGATAAGGGATCTCAACTTTTAATTGAGGTTGTTAAAAGTTTTTTTTCCAGTTTTGGGACTTCACCTTATTCCATATCAGTTCCCTCCTTCTGTTGTATAGATTCTTTATGGCCAGGGACCACCAGCTTGGCTTCCTTTTTTTGAGGTGAGGGTCCTGGTTCTATTGGTTGTGGCGGTATCAATGCATTTGTGTACGTGTTCATAGTGTATTGTTATTTGATTCAGCAGTCATGCAACTAGTCTCCATTTGCATAGCTGGGATGAGGTTAGCCACCTTTGTTTTTAGGAGGCCATAGTTATCTTTGGAAAGGCTTTTCATAGTGGTTACCTGTGCATGGGGTGGTTTGGGAGGGCTGTGGATTTCAAAGGTGATTAATTTGTGTTCCGATATAACAAGGGAGGAGTTGGCTATTGGTGTACAGCAACAGTCGCCCATGTTAGCAAGAACTAGGTTGATGTGATGGGCATGTGCATTGGTACATGAGTAGCTTTCCCAGTTAATGGTGGGGCTGTTGAAGTCAACCAGTATGAGAGTGTTAGTTTGGACACTAATATTATCCAGGGTGTTTAGGGACATGGAGTGTGATTCTTGGGACATGTTTGGGGACCTATAGCAGGCTAAAACCTGAACCACTGTCTTATTCAATGTTAGCTACACTTGCAGGATCTGTAATGCATAATGTTGGTCTACCACTCTGGAGGTGTGTGCATCCTTAATGAATATGGAAATGCCACCACCTTTGGAGCTTCAGTCCAGGTTCTGCAGCCAAAAGGTGTGGAATGAGTTATAGGCTGGTAGTGCAGGGGTGCTTCCTGTTGCATTTAACCAGGTCTCTATTACAGCACAGATGTCATTGTTCCTCATTTTAAGGAATACTTCCAGTGATTGCATTTTCAGATTTAGACTTCTAGTGTGCAGTAGCATGACCCTCAAATTGCATGTGTTTGTAGCTGTCATATATTTGTGTATACTTATGTATATATATATATATATATATATATATATATATATGTGTGTGTGTGTGTGTGTGTGTGTGTGTGTGTGTGTGTGTGTGTATGCATATATGTAGATATAAATGTGTCTCTCTCTCTCTCTCTCTATATATATATATATATATATATATATATATATGTGTGTGTGTGTGTGTGTGTGTGTGTATAGATTTGCCTACATATATGCATCTCCATACATATATACATGTATATATAGAGAACCTGACTGATTCTACAGACTCCTTTACCTACTGTTGAATGACTGTACTAACTGATATGTTTGGAAAGTCATCACTATTTTATAGAGCTCAGATGGTGTGATGGTACATTGCTTTGATTGTAGTTTACAGGGCCCTGGGTTCAAGACTTGGCTGGCCTGATTATTGTGTTGCAAGGCAGAACAGTTGTTGCTGGGTAGGAAGGGATAAGGGCAATAATTAAAAGAGGTCCCTAGTTTGGGCCCCTTCACCCCCATTTAGCAGGCTTTGGACAGATTTGTTGCAGTAAGAGGTTCAGGGTGTGGATCAGATGTCTGACTGCACTACACACACACACACACACACACACACACACACACACACACACACATTTACATATATATATATATATATATATATATATATATATATATATATATACATACATACACACACATATATATTCAGATATATGTATGTATTTATGCATATAGATATTGATAAAATTTGTTTTACGTACATACTGAGATATTTATATATATATATTTATTTACTTTTATATATATATATATATATATATATATATATATATATAGATAGATATATATGTATCATATATGTGTATATTTTATATGTATATCTCTACATATATTACATATTAATGTTTCAGCTCAGATGGCTTAGTGATAAATTGCTGTGGCTATGGTGTGCAGAGTCATGGCTTCAAGACTTGCAAGGGCTAATAATTTTGTTGCTGGGCAGAAGAATGGCTGTTGGATACAGAGTGATTAAGGCAATTTTAAGCAGTTGTAAGCGGGTTTGCATGGTTTTGTGTGGTGGTAAGCAATGCTAACTTCCAGTTAACTATGCTTACAGACAGTTAGCCTTAAAAGTACTTAATCTGTGTAGGCATTGCTTAGCACTACACAAACAGGCTTAGTCCCGCTTACTAGTGCTTACTCCCACTTACCACTGCGCTAATTTCTTTAAAAGAAAAAAAAAAGTGTGATAGGAAAGTGGTGAAAAAGGGGGCATGAAGAAGGAAAGACAATATGAAAGATAGCTAGGGATGTGCAGGATGTGTGTAGGGAAGGTTCATAGATGTCCATTTCTTCTACAGCAACAGCTGTATATATATATATATATATATATATATATATATATATATACTGAATTTGCACGTAAATTTGGACAAAGAGTGGTGAGGACAACAGTAATGTTTTGTGAATCCAATTAGATCACATTACATGTGTCCAGTGGACACTTGTGCGAAATGGAAAGCTATGTATGGGGCCATATTTTTTGGGGGGAGACATATTGCCCTTATTTTTTTAAGGTGAGAGTGGAATGTTGGGGAAGGATAGGAGGTATATTTGGGGAGGTAGTTTGGGTAGGAAGACAGACAAGAAGGACAAGACAGTATACAAGGGTGGTATATGACACATGCGGGTGTAAACACTTTGGACAGGGAGGGGTGTTTTGTAATCGGAAGCCCACGAGCCCTCAAAGTGATACAGTGGGACTGAGGTCCTCACCCATGGGCAGTCACCACTGCACATTCATGGCCCCAAAGGTGGCTGTGCTGGGGTCTGAGCAGGAGGGCTGGCTGACCCTCTAAATGTGCCATGCATCCTTCAAGCTGGTTTAGTAGATCTCTCAAGTCCTTACAGAGTGCACTATGCACCAGACTCTGGTTCTGGCTTTGGGTGACAGGATCCTGTCCATGCCCGCGCCTGGGAGGGACAAGCCCCATTCCTTGAGGCAGTTCCACATGAAGGTGGTACAGGACCAGTGGACGAGGAGGTCTTGGGGTGGGTCGCAGATATGCTGGGGCCCGATGCCATTGCCAGATGAGGCGCGAGAGGTGGATCTGCTGAAATCAGCCTTCCTAGACGTGCTATGGTGTTGCAGATATAAAACATATGTTGGTTAGTAATGGTAAACACATTCCAGGATTAGTTATAACAGCATACATGAGTATTCCCATTAACCCAAAACAACAGATTTGGAGCATTTGCATAGCAAACAGAACACATGCATATATGGAACCACAGTGGGCATTACACCAGCATGCAGGTTACAATGAGAGCAACAGGACACTAATGATAGTATTTGAATAGGGAACATTAATTGGAATACATTTCAACATTTGTAGAACAATAGGACACATGTCCCAAAGGTAGGCTTGGTGGAAAACATACCCATTCATTTATGTGTTTAGATTATTGGTGAAGATAAGGTAGGGGAAAAGAGAGATGTCAATTAACAAATGTAGATTCTTGCAGTGGTCATAGCTTTAATGATCATTGCTCTAATCATTACTCTACAGTTAGTGGGTTAGGCAGTTAGTACACAATGTATAATTACAGCCTTCTTATAGCTATTTATACCTTCTCTTAACTGGAAAAACTGTGGAGGGAATTTTTGTTAATACTACCTGACTGTTTCTACTCATAGTCACATAGTCAGGGTTACATATGTGCACTCATACTGTGTGTGTGTGTGTGTGTGTGTGTGTGTGTGTGTGTGTGTGTGTGTGTGTGTGTGTGTGTGTGTGTGTGTTTGTGTGTGCTACTGCCATAATCTGCCTTGATTTCTATTGGTCAACCTGGTTGTTGGCAGCAGGGACCAGTAGCTGTGACAGCATGACACATCTGAACATTTCTTGGGGGAGACTACTTGGTGTAAGTACTTATCTTGCTGTCATTTGCTGTCTTGGTGGTTGGACCATGGGTGTTGGACACAGTATAACTACAGCCTTCTTATAGCTACTTTATATCTTTTCTTACCTGGGAGCCCTGTGGAGGAAATTTATGTTAACACTCCCTGACTGTTTCTACACATATTCACAAAGTCCTAAGTGAAATTATGCATACAGCTTACTACCACTCCCAGGATTCAAACAATAACTATTTCTGATGAAAATACAAGTTTGTGTTTAATCTGAACGTGCTATTGCTCTCTCTTCCTTGAATGTTTTCTGTCTCATTCTCTCTTAGTTCTGCAATCTGACCTTGTAATTACAGCATTATTATGCATACATTCCTTTTGACATAGCACAGTGTGGAAAAAAGTGGTTAACACAACATTACTATTCAGATATCAGATCTTGGTGCATGAAACATTTCATATCAGTTAATCTCGTGTCTTACAGAAGCACTAACTTTGTCAGATGAGACTTGATTGTTTAATGCTTTTAGAGATATAGTTACTATGCATAACCTGCACACATTTCATTTCATACAATACCAGCATAAACACAACCAGTCCAGGGTTTTGAATTTTATTGACAGGCAGTTACACTTTTATTTATATATAACATATATGAGGCTATTACTGTAATACTGTCTGGTTTATTCAGTATAAATCATACCCATTTATAATACTGCCAGGTGACATTCTACTCATTTATATTTATTTGGTATGAATACTACAAGCTAGAGTGTTACTCACCAGCCTCGTGATGCAGCCTTTGCAACCTGCTTGCATGGGCGTCCTGGTTCACAGTCCGCTCAGCTGGAGCTGTAAAGAAAATAGAAACATTTATGCATACCTCTCCATCACATACACAGGCTGGACTTTGGTAAACAGTTATTGATATGAATACTTACACATGCCTGGGACATCACCCCTCTGCCATGCTTCTTGGACCCACTAGTCCAAGGGCTCAGTCTTCCTCCGCTTCAATTTGGTGTAATGGTGCTGGATCTGCTCACCAGTCTGAGAGATGCCAATGACACTGGTGAGATCATGGGCGAGACTTTCCCAGGCCTCCGCTTCATATTGGGAACCCTGGTACTGGTCCTTACAGCAGTCTCACATCATTGTTTTTAACAAGAATTCCTGCCATGACCTTGGACTCCTGTATGCCCCAGTGCTGCACCCAAAAGCGCATTCCCTCTCCAACACCAGCAATACTGCCTACAGTGGGGAGCTACATGTGGTTATGGGCTTTATTCCCTCCTGTGAGGTTTAAATATGAACAATTTCTTTCACTTTTCCTGTGATTGAATGGTTTTGAATATGCTGAGCTAAGCTAAGCTACAGGCAAATCTGCTAAGTTAAGGTTGGCAGTTCTTAAAGGGGCAGGTTCAGCGCTTCTTACCAATGGGCAAATCTTCTTAGCCAGGCTACTCATTACTTGGCATTCATATTTGAGCAAATCTTACACCGGGTAAGCATAACTGTGCAACACTTAGCATTGCTTAAGTTTTATTTTATAGACTATCAGCTGTATGGGATTGATCCATCATTCCTGACATATTATAATTTTGTTTACCTTCCCTGACATCCCCCTATGTGCTTTCATTACATTTATTCTTGTGTGACTGTACTGTATGGACCACTTGTGTTTATATGGGGGTTTCACAACTTTATAACACTGACACCTTACATCTGGACCTACTACACTACTCTGGTTTACAAATAAATGTTATTTACTACCTAATTAAAAAAATTATGTACTGCTTTCACATGTAAAATGCAAATTGGCTTCAGTGGAGCTCAAACCGGGAATGACTACTTGCAAAGCGAATGCTCTAACCACTTCCCTAATTTCTGCATTGCTAGCATATTCCTGTTTAGATCTTTGTGATGTGTAACCTAGGCTGAGCAGAGCTGTGCAATGTGCACACCCGCTCAGCTATGCTTAAACTGTATTGCGGACTGGAAAAAAATTAAACTGTTGTGTTTTATTTTTGTAATGTAGGGTTATGCACATTGCTTTCTGCAACATTATCTGTGGGGGGCTGTGCTTTTCAAACAGCGATGACATGACAGGCTTTGCATTTGAGAAGTATGCTCCATGGACACTAACAGTGTCTGCCATACCTTTCAATTGTACAGATTTTCACAGAATGTCCAGATTTTTATCTTGTATTTTTGGTCCATTTTTCATACAATTTTGGCTTTTTGACAGATTAGTGGCAAAGCATTAAAGTCTGCAGTTAGTAAATAATGACATACATTTGAGTTTTACACTTCATACCCTTTGGGAAATTCATGGTAATGTGAAGCCTGTCATTCTATTGACTTTATAAGTTTGTGAGAGCAATATCTCACATTTGTCCCTTATTTTATATGGCTTTGTCCAGATTTCTTGTGAGATTGAGAAGTAATGGTGTCCTTGGACACTCTTGATACCTTTACATTGCCGTATGGCAATTGTGGAGTGCAGGGGACATTTGTATAGTGAGAGCACTGCTCTCCGACACACCCCCTGTGCTCATGCACAGAATAGTGTCTATATTAGAGCATGGTAGCGCGCCTTCATCAATATACATGGCACACTGCCGTGCTGCATGGGAACAGTCCTTTCCATGCAAAAATAAACTATTCTTGCACAGAAGTTTGCTATATCCTGGGGAGTGTCTATAAAGTGATTTTCTGGACTATCCATTCTGTGGTCCTCACTTATTTTGAAAAATAAGTCAATAAATACCTCAAATCCTGTTGTATTGGGCAAAACTGTGACTGCTGTCTGGACTCCTTGGCCATCTTTAGTTGGAGGTATGCATCATTGTGATCCAAACAACACAGCTAATGTCTTTCAAACAGATATATAAGGACTGACTGCACTATGTTAAGTCTCACCTTCTGGTGTGCCATTTTTACACAATGTGGAGGAGACAATTTAATAGGTGTAGATCTGGTACATAGCCGAAGGCATGGCAGGAGGTCTCTGGAACAAAGCCAGACAATTAGGTTAGTTTCTAGTAGGTGACATGTCCACAGATAAGGGTCTCTGGCATTTGCCACGACACCATGTTATACCAGTTGCTGAGGATCAGCAGTTTTGAAACCTTGTCTGACTGTCTCAGTCAGAATGCAGGTTGTGGTGGTGTTGGTGGGGTCACATGTCCTCCCACATATTCACTTAAAAGATTATTAGCAAGGCAATGATATCCAGGGTGTATAAAATCCCAATTTTAGTCCCTCCTGTTTCTCCATTTTACCTTTATAAGTTCATAAGTGTGTACTAGGCTAGCAACCACAAGAGCCTTTTTAAGCCTAGCCATGTATGTCAAATCTCTGACAAGTTCTGGTACCATTGATAGGTATAAGCAGGGGCTTGGGAGATAAAACATTTACAAGCCAGTAGCCTGGGAGCTGAACCATTTACAAGCTACCTGTATCCATTAGAGTCATAGGTGCTAAAACAGGGATGAATTTCCTGTTCTCCATCCAGTTGTCCAAGTTATACTTGGATTGGGTTAGGGATGAACTTTGCTTCACATGGATGGGAAGCCTGCTCCAGAGATGGGATATGTGTCTCGGATACATACCTCTCTCCATCTGGTCCTATTTATATCACAGGCGAGGGTAATTTAAAAAGGGTAATTATGTTACTGTTTGTTTTGCAGACATGCATAAGGTCTATCAGGGTGGGGTCTGACAATGCTTTGTTTGCCAGGCATAGATCTCCCCTCAACAGCCTGTAGGAAACAGAATAGAGGGTTAGGGATTTAAGGTGGTCTGCATATGGCATGTTACTTGCACCCTGTATTTTTAGTGAGGAACCTATGTGCATGTTCCAAATTGCTGGATATACCTGGCTAGGTACATGCCAAAGGTATTATTATACTCAGTGATAGGTATGATGAAGGCTGAATATAGTGGAACAATGGCCTCCTTGGACCTAAATGTTATACCTTTGTTTATAAGGTACACCATATAGAATAATTTTCCTCACTACTATAGACACATGATGGTCAAAGGCTAGAGTGCTGTCTATGTGTTTCCCCAAGTCCCTGACTACTAGGTCAACTCTTCGGGGTGTGTTGTCAATATGATAGTTCCCAAGGATGTATGAGTTACCAAAGGATATTATGTATTTCTTGGCATTTAGTTTTAGTCCATTGCTGTGACACAAGTTATTTGCCTGTAACAGCCCTTCCTGGAGAATATTAGTATCAGTAGGGGATTCTATAACTACTGCTAATTTGCAATCATCTACATATTTAGTCAGCCAAAGGCCCCTGACACTGGTCTTGACTTTAGAGAAGTAAATGCCCAAAAGTTGTGGTCCCATGACTGGTCTCTGAGAGTCTCTGCTTGTGACTGGCCTCTTTGTTGAGATGGACTCCACAATTTTAAATTCCAGCATTCTGTCTCTGAGCCAGCTGGCTATCTATTGGGTGACTTAAGGGTTTATACCTAATCTCTTGAGTTTGGCAACAATGCCCAAGTGGAGTATTGTGTCAAATGTCTTGTCCTTGTCAAGGTAAGCAGTGTGAACCATTTTGCTCTCATCCACTACTTTAGTCCCCTTCTCAAAAAAGTCTACCATGTTGAATAGGCAAACACCTGCCTTTGATGAAACCAAATTGGGTTGGGTCCATTGTTTGGAGGTTTTTAATGTTATTATTGATCATTTCCATGATAAATCTTTTCATGGTTTTGCATATGATAACAGTAAGACTTATCAGTCTGTAGTTTCTAGGGTTTGTAGGTTGTGCAGAGAAATAACTGTCACTTTTCTCCATTTGTGGGGCATGAAGGCTGTTTTGAGGGTACAGTTAAATAATAGTTCCAGAGGTCCTGATAGGTCATATTTCATGCTACTTTGAAGGCATCCTGGGATATTGTCTGGACCCATTGATAGCCCTGTTCTTCTCCTTAGAGAAAACATTGAAGACCTGTTCCCTAGTGATAGTAGACAGAGTTATATTTGTTGGCCTTAGGGGAGGTTGAGGGGGAGAGATGAGTAAAGGTAAAGCTGAGTTTGTTTGCCAGATAGATTTTCTATATCCTCTGGCTCTGTATAGGTGGCTCCATTAACAATGAGCTCTAAAAACAATTGAGTATTGCCTGTTAGGTTGCAGACATGGCTAAATAATTCCTTGTGGCTGTCCTTGGCCTGGGAGGCCAAGTTTACCTCAGATTTGGCTTTGGTAAACTTTAATTGTCCTCTGAGTTTCTTGTTTAGTTTGATGACAGTGATTTTATCTTGCTGGATAATATACCTCCTAATTTTTGTCATGATTTTCATCCTTCTGTCATACAACCTACTGATGTGATTCCTCAAGGCTGGTTTGTTTTTGAGTTAATTCTGTACTTCTTTCTGGTGCAGACAGCTGCCTCTCTGCAGCTATTAACATGATTGTATAGGGTTTCTCTGAACAGTTTCATGTAAGCAACAGTGTTCTTAGAGTTTATGGAGGCTTGAAATTTTGCCAGGTTATAACTTAATGTAGGAAGTTAGCCTTAGAGATGTTCCTGAACATTCCATGGTTAGCTGGAGTTTGGGCTTTGATTTTTTTTTTTTTCAGAGGAGACTGTTTTGTGAAAGAAAAGAAACCATTACACCAGTCAGATATTCCACTCCAGCCAAACAGTACAGCATGGAAGGATGTCTTAAGCCCCCTGTAGAAAAGAGCCATCTTTAAGAGGCCCCACCAGATCAGAAAGGGTTAGGATAGTATTACTTTTATTTTTAATGAAACAGACAAGGTCCTTCGGCCAATAATGGATCTCAGCAGCCTAAATTCCCTCTTTCCAAATCAAAGCTTTCATATGGCCACAGTGCATTCAGAACTTTTATGCTTATTTGAAGGAGATCACATGTTTTATTTGGATCATCGAGATGCCTACCTACACCTAAGAATGCCAAAAAGTCTAGAAAGTGCTTGTGCTTCTGGGCAGGAGCTGGTCCTTACCATTTCCAAACTCTTCCATTCAAGTTAATCCCCACTTTTTGTGTGTTAAAATGCATGTCCATAGCAATAGTTCACCAAATGCTTCAGGGAGACAAGATATTCTCATATTCAGTCTTAAGAAGCTCTATTAGAAAATGATTCTTTGCACAAATTATTCCTTTCCCTATGGATTACCTTAAATTTTCTAAAGTCACAACTGCAACTATCCCAGATATTGACTTTTACAGGGTGCATGTTAGGGTTTCAGAACTTTGAATGTTCTAATATCAAATCCTATTCAGTGAACACTGAAAATAGCGAAGCTGCAGAAAACCTAATTTTTTCCCAGGGAAAGAATTCAATTGTCTGTTTCTGTCATTTTACTATTTTCAGTGCTGTGGTGGAATGTTACGGGTCGGGTTCAGGTAAGTGTGCAATTGTGTGGATGTGAGAGTTAGGGTGGGTTAGGTGAGTTAGGGTTAGGGCGCGGGTCAGGTAAGTGTGTGATTGTGTGGATGTGAGGGTTAGGGTGGGGTAGGCGAGTTAGGGTTAGGACACGGGTGAGGTGAGTGTGCAATAGTGACGGACCTTAGAGTTAGGGTTTGGATTAAGGTAAGTGGATAGTTAGTGGTGTATGTGCAGTTTAGTGTAGGGTTAGATGTAAGATTTTAGGTGTATGTGTGTGGATTGCTATTTGTTTGGTGTGCTTGTGTTGTGTGTATGTGTTTCAGAACAGCAATTTTTTTCCCTAGGAAAAAATTAACTGTTCTGAATGTTCAATTTTGTCAGCATTCCCTGAATTGGGTTCGATATTAGAACATTCGAAGTTCTGAAACTTCGATGTTCTAATATAGACCCACATGTTAGACACCACTCTCTGCTGAAGATATCTTTTCCAGGACAGGTCATCCAATCTTCAGTCCCTTCTTTCTGAAATTATGTTCCATTCAGTTTTGGCAGTCTTACCTCAACACCATGGGACTCTGCTAGTGACCACTAAAATGCTGCCACATATCAGACAATTTTCAGTGGCTAGATTTCTCAGGAGTCACATCTTCATATCACTATACTGGAGATGTGAGCTAGCCTGCTTACCAACACCACCTTTCAAGATTCCTTCAAGAGTGATATCATACCTTCCTACAGTAGGACTATGGATATGGTACATCAACAAGCTAAGAGGAGGGGATCTGATCTTCCTGTGTGTCAGCAGGATATGAGAATATATGAGTGGGACATTCAATCCAACTACTTCCTCATCACTGACCATATTTGAGGGGAACCCAACTCCCTTACAGAAAGCCTCAGCTGCTCTCTCTTGATGTCCTATGAGTGGTCACTCAGACAGTGATGCAAACTGTAATGTAACATTTTTGTGTTTCCAACCAATGCCAAGTACACAAGTTATGCTTTCTTCATCCCTTCTCCAGAAGGATGTCCGAAGGATGTCTTTGTGTACATGTTTCCCCCTGGCCTCATCTGCACCTATTTATCCATTTCCCCAAACGGTAGATGATTCCTCCTCCTGGCTCCCCCATAGCCTTCATAGACAGGGTTTCCTGTGTTTCATTCAAATCTGCTGGAAAAACCTTTATGTCCATGACCTAGAAAGACCCTCCTATCCCATCCTTCTGATGAAATCCAGACAGATTTTTTTTAGATCAAAATCACGGTCCAGCTTCTTCAAGTCCACTAATATTACATACTTCATTTTTTTTCAGCAGTGTGGTGGTGTGGCACAAATTCTGTTTTCTCCTACCCCAGCCCCACCTTCACCCTTACAAAAGACAAATTAACTCAATTTTTTTAAGTGGACTTCTCATAAGGAGCAACATGCCCTTTTAATCCCTTATTCCTTCTATACCGGATTCCCTTTCTGAGTTGTTTGATTCTGGTGTCAGTTATTCTTCTGTCAAAATCTGTACTGCAGTTATCTCCAATTTTTATTCAGATATAGACTCTTTATCTTTGCTTTCCATGGGGTCTAAAAAAACCTCCTTAAATGCACTTTTATTCTCAGCCCCCCTTTGAACATTTAGATCCATGTGAAACTTGTAATTCATATTTTGACAGCTCACACCTCATCCTTTCAAACTGCCTTCCTCTGCAGATTTGAAGTACCTGTCCTATATATATATATATATATATATATATATATATATATTTTTTTTTTTTTTTTTTTGTGGTTGCCTTCTTTGCCCAAAGAATTTCTGGGCTATGTGCTCTTTCAGTGAAAACTCCTTATTTAGTGATTCACAGAGACAAAGTTTTATTTAGAACTAACATCTGTTACAGTTAAGGTGGACACAGAGGATAGTATCTCCTCCATTGTATGGATATTAACAGGCAATTCAGATTCTACACCAGTAAGACCAAGGCCAAATTTATCAACTCTTGTTTCATTTATCAAAACCTGGCTGAGACAAGGGGTGTCTAAATTTACCCTTTCTAGATGGCTACTAAGCTTTACAGAATTATGCCACAGTAAGTAAGCCAGTTCATTGAGCCACAGTGTTCTTGCAGTTAGTTAAATACACAATCCCAGTAGTGGGGTAGCTACTTCTACAACCTTAGATGGTATCTTTGTAACAATCACTTATTCTTTCTTTAATACCTTTGCTATTACTGGGTCCAAGTATTTATTTGAGGGCACTATTATTAGTGGAATGTTCCTGGACTCTGCTTTGCTGCTACGGAGAAAAGGCTACTTTTTATGAGATAAAAAGTGTCATATACTTCCTTTAATATTGCATCTCTAACAAGGTGATCTACCTGTACCCCCCACCGCACACACACCTTTGGTGTACGTGTTCTCTTCCCTTCCTTTTTTCCTTTCTACCTTAAACTGCTCAAATGCTTCTGCAGAAGTTATGGAGAAACAGACATTTGTGGCATATGAAGGAAAAAAAGGAGGTGTCCAAGTACCCTGTGAAAGTTCTATCTGCCAAGCTGTCTTAATGTCTACATCATCACTCCTACTGCTAGAAGACGGAACTTTTCTTTTACAGATCTGTCATAATGATAAGTAGAAAACTTTTGTTTATGGGTAATAAAAACTTAAGTATTAAGTACATGTGTAGGCCATATCTGTCCCTGTAGCATGGACATGTAAACAATACTACACGCACATTATTCCCTAAGGTGGACCATGTAGAATAATTGGTGTGTCTGGTCATCACCATGTTGGATGTTCAAAAAAGACTGTAGCTGCAGAACAAATATTACTTAGTTGTCCAGCCTTAAAACAACTCAGGCCTTAGAACTTTTTCAAGATAAAACTCTGCCTCATGAACAATCAAATGATCTCCCCTTAGGGTGGCCCAGATTTTCTAGGGTCACCCATACACTTTTCTCAAACATTTGCTCCAGTCCTAAAATTTAAAATTATTTTGAGAAATTCTGTTAGTACCAGTGTGTGTGTGTGTGTGTGTGTGTGTGTGTGTGTGTGTGTGTGTGTGTGTGTCTGCGAGCGTGTATGTGTGTGTGTCCCTTAAGTTTGCATTCAGAAGTTGTGATTTTCTCTTGTGGAACACTCTATTATTTTACAGACTCGGTTATAAGAATTTATGAATCCTTACCACGAGATGCTACCACTCACCAGAGGAAGGAAGGCTACAAAAAAATCCAAAGCAGAAGTCACCAGAAGTGGGAAGATGGATAGGGTGGATTTTTTCATAAATCAAGAATTATGTTGAGCACACAACCTCTATATCTCATTTTAAATGACAGGACTGAAGGGCAGGTAGAACATAGTCCTTAGCAGAATTTTATGTGATTTCCAAAGGAAACATCTTCATTTTAGCACCAGGAGAAGACCTGAGTCTTGAGTTCACATCCAACATGTACTGTGTGGCCTTCTCATCAAAATTATTTCTATAACTTTCCATGCCACTGCTGCTAAGCTAAGAGGCCTTTACTACTCCAAGTTTTTCCTGCTGCCCACCATCCTACAAAGGTATTGCATTTGCAGCCTACCAGTCCTCACATGGTTCAACACTAGTTAGTGATCTACTGAAGATCTCTATCACAGGATCTGCAGGCACACTGGCCACATTTCTAGATAAAAGGCAAAGCCACTCTTGGAGGTAAGCTTCTCTGAACTGGCTTTCTTAACAACAGACAGTCTCTTCTCTTATTCCACCCTTCCTTTCTCCATGTTTACTAGTTATTCTCCTCTTCTTATCATTTTGCTCTGCTTCCATCCCACCATGACACCACCATTTGCTTTCCTTGGTGAAGACTGAAGGAAAGTCATTACTCAGCAGCTCTGCTCTTGGCCTGTCTTTATCTTTAATATTTTCTTTCTCATTTTGGCTCAACCTGGCTAGGGCTTTTCCTTCTTTCTGCTAAGTACCTAAAAATTTCCTTCATTAATTTCTTTAGTCCTTCCGTGACTTTCCTTTTGTCATTCACCTTTGTTGCTTTTCTACCTCCTCCATCTTCTAAGACCCCCCCCCTTTCACTTCCTATAGACTCCATCATTTGTCCTAATTATTAGTCTCACAATCATGTGAAGCCTTATTGGTCTACTCCTGTTTTTGCCTGTTCTCTACACTCTTATCAATAGCCTTGAGAACTATCTCCTTTGTTCATTACAATGGCTTGTTTAGTTCCTCCAGTTGCTGTTAATCTCCTGGCTCCTAACAAGTCACAGACCCTTTCTTGCAGATCAGCTTAATCCACTATCATAAAATCCCACACAACTCTCTTTTTGCTATTCCCCTTCCCCTAACCTGAGACCACATAGTGGTGTGATCATTCCTGGCTACTTGCATGATAATCAGGACTTTCATGACTATTCTCCACTGGTTAGGACCACATCCAGATTCTATTCATTCTGATACAGTCCTGCAGTAGGTGGCAGCTGAACCCCCCCTTAATGCCCCAATATGGACCTAAGTCAAATGCCACACTCCCCCCACAAGCTCAGAATTGTATAGTCTGTGTCTGGTAGATTCAGCCCCCCCCCCCCCACATCACTATTACCCCTTCTGCCAACTCCACCCATTATTTTTTTCTCTCTTTCAGCCTGTCATCCTCCTCCTTTGATGTTTTCTGGGAATGATACACTGTATCATATTACCAGCTGCTCTTCCCTTTCTATATCTTAAATGCCAAAGCAATTTACTTGGGTTACGACCTTACCTGGAGCCTTGGCTTGTTCTTGATTTGGTGGACTTCCAGCTTTCTGATCCCAAATTTAATGCCTTCCTTTATGTAGATTGCTAAAACACTTCAGTTTCTTCTTTTTCTGTCATTGCTCAACAGCATATACCCAGGCACTAACATGTCCCAGCAACTGCTGTCACTCATTGCTTTTGTAGCGTAAGAAGCATACTGCCTTCAGTTCTACAACAGTGCTTGCAGTGGCCTTGTCTTCCTGCACAGACTTCTTGCATTACAAACCAGAGTAATATTGCCCAGGCATGCCCAGAGTCAACCTTGTTTATTCTTGTGATATGTTCTGCATCTCATTTTACAGTGTCTGCTACTTAGAAAAACACTACTCCCATTCCTACTTCCGTGAAAGCCCATCTTAGTTCGTTATTAGTTTAAAGTAATGATCCTTGAGAAGTGTCTTTCCAGTACAGTGATAAGCACCATTGTTCATTTTAGGCTAAGGTGGATCTGGTACATACCTGTCAACTTCTCAGTGCAAGAAATCTGGACAAAGCCAGAAATTATGGGGAGGATAAAGGCCCCAAAACAGGGACAGATTTTATATATTACTTCCATAAACTAAGAAAGTTGCTAGAATGACAGATTCAGGTCATTATACATTTTGTGAAGGATATAAAGTCTGAAACTCAAATATCTGTCATTATTTAATGTCTTCAATCCTCCATGACTTGTCAGAAAATGACAGATTTTATGAGGAACAATCCAAAAATAAGAGGCACAATTCTGGACATTCTGTGAAAATCTGGACAGTTGAGAGCTATGATCTGGTGTTCTGCATAGACTTGGTGTCTTTGCCAGGTCTCCCCATCCTGTTATTATTCCAAAACCATTCTCCCTTTATGTTTGCATGATATGCTGCCAATAGAACAGGTAACACTTCTAAGAACACTACCTCCCACACCATCTCCTAATGTCTCTCTCTGCACCACCATGGAGGTACTTTACTACCACCTCATCTGTCTCCTTGATGACTCAGTGGTATCTGCATGCATTACAAAATGCATACACCCCTTCTCCCTGGAGATTACTCTGTTCAACTCCATCCATGCATTTATTAAGTTCCAGGTCTGCTTTAGCTGAAATCTGGCTTTTACTTATTTTGCTTGCCTAGTCTGTTAATTCCTCTTTTAAAGTATTTTGGGTTTCTAATACCATGACGGGAATGGACCCCATTCCTGAGTCAAAGTATGATTAAATTTTATGAAATTAGTATTGTTTCAGTCTTTGATGTCAGCCAGAAGTGCTCTTTACAGCACCAGCAATGTGCCCAGTAATGACTCGCCCTGCAATTCATATGCAGTTACATGTATCGGTAGCATATCTAAGACTGTAACATTTTTTTTATAAGACCTGTTGCTCCTACTGCTATTGGCGCTATCTGGATATCCTTATTCCACATTGCCCATTTCTGCCTGCAAATCCTGATATTTTATGACTTTGGGTCTTTCTGTACATAAGACACTGTAATCACTGGGTGTACCAATTTCAATGATCACTGCTACTCTTATATTCTTTTCATGGACTACTATATCTGTTTTTCTCACATCTATTTTGTAATGGGTGATCCCATAAGATATAAACTTTATCATTTTCTATAATGCTTTGTGGCTCACGTTTCCAATGGTTTTCAGCTACTTTAGCATTATAATGTTTGTACAATGCCCAATGCAACAGTCTTGCCACATTATTATGCCTTTCAGTATACAGTCCTTCTGCCATAAGTATATCACAACCAGCAACAAGATGTGCAGCTCCTTCCAATTATGTTTTACAAAACCTACATTTGTCTATTTCTCCCACATGTTTAATGGACTTTGTAAACCAATGTACACATAGTCCATTATCTTGGGCCACCAATATTAACCTTTCATATTTTGGTTTAAATTAATTTCTCTTTAACCATTCCTGCCTTTGATTCCCATCAACATGAGGTTGTTCCAAGAGTTTTCTGTACTTGTAACTATATTTATGCATTTTGCACATTTCTTGTCTTTTCATCTGATCCTTCACCTTATGTTCTTTCTTTTCTTTTTCTTTTTTTGGCACATTCAGTTGCTGCCTGATTTTTGTCTTCTTCTCATTTAATTTCCATTCTGACTTGACACCAATATGCTTCTGCTAAACTAAGCAGGGAAGTCATCTTAGACTTATTCTTCTCATGTTTAAAACTGTCACTATGTTTGGGTCTTCTGAGGTCAGTAGATATGTATGCAGTCCTAAGACTGTAGCTCTATACATGTAATCGATTTTGAGGAGGCCCATACCTGCTTCAGAACTGGGAATATACAGTCTTGATACTGAATGATTTTTATAAATCATTTGATAAAAATGAAGCTTCCTTTTTACTTTCCTCTCCAACCAATCCAGGACTGTTTGGGGTCAATCAATTACTCCAAAACTGTAAGATAGGACAGGAAGAGCAACTTGGTTTATAGCTTGGACTTTGTTCCTAGACATCAGTGCTGTTTTCAGTATTAATTGTAGTTTTCTAAAATATTTTTTACTTTTATTCATATTTGTTCATGGTTTATTGTTGATTCTTCATCAATTCTCAAATATTTATACACTCCATCTTTTTCAAGTTGTTTTATGTCACATTCCTATCCCAGGCTGATGTTTTCTTGGTGCTGCAGCTTTCCCTTTGTGATTGAGACTCTAATCATTAAAACCGACTGCCCTTTCTCCATATTTGCTGTTCATCTCCTAAATTTCCATAATCATGCCACTCCTTTACCTATCTGTAACCTTTCCCTTACACCACTCACCACCCTTCATACTGTCTGTGTGGATTATCTCCCTGTTTGCCCTACAATTGATATGTTACATTTGACTCAGCTGTCTGGCCAAGTGCTCCTTCCTGCTTACTTCAGTGCTGTTCTCCTTATGCTGCTGGCTCCTGCATGGCCATCACTGGCCCTGCATCCCTTTATCACTGCCACTGCTCCCTGGTTTCCTTCCCCTTGTCATCCTTTCATGGCTGCATCTCCCACTTATTGTCATCACTTTTCTATGGGCCATGTCTCTTGCCCATACTTCTCTGACAATCTCTTAACATGCACTCCCAAGCTCTGTCTTCTCCCATTTTTTTCCACCCCAACCTGCCTGCTGGCCACGAGTTTCCTCTTTCATTCCAGTTGTACTCTAGCCCTTCTTGATTGCCCAACCAGTCCTCTACTTTTCATATCTCCTTTAATCTACCTCAAATCTCTCCCATTCTTCTGCAGACCAAACTTTCTCTGCTATACCATATCTCCCTGTGCCAAGCAGCTGCTCTGTATCTTAAGTGTCTCACACACCTCCCGCCTTCTCTTCTTGCCCAATCTGTGCTACTCCTTTCATGTCTCACTAATAGATCCATATCCTTTTTTTAACCTAATAATCCTCTTCTGTGACTTAATCCTGCATGCAGAGCAACCCGTATACCCTCCCATCCATGTCTGTCTTAAGATGTGATCATATTCCAGAAAGTGCACTTTTGCAGGCTGATGGTCACACAATGCAATCGTGGTTCGTATCCCAAACAATTACTGTTTTTGTTATGCATGCTGATTTGTATTAAAATAAATACTCAGAGGCTGGAGCAGTGCCCTGTGTCTTTCCCCTCACAGATTTCTGTCCCTCATGTGATATACTCAGTTGTTATGCACATATACCACACTAAGCATGAATTGTCCATACGTATCACTCTTTCTCCTCTTAAGGTAAATGGAACAGTGTAGCTATGAGTTAAGTTAAACTATTTTAAGCTATTTATTTAATAAATGAATAAATGTCTGTTTGCATACAAGATTAAGGCTATGAGCTCTTAATGAGATGCTTCTGTAGTCCAGTGCTTCATTCCCTCAGCATCCATTTGCCTGCTGTATGACTCTGAGCAAGTCAGTTAAACAGAGAATACTCACAGGCTACATCCGAAAACGATCCATGTGCACACATACCTGTGCACCCACACACACACACACACACACACACACACACACACATATATATATATATATATATATATATATATATATATATATATATATATATATGTACAGTATATATATATATATATATATATATATATATATATATATATATATATATATATATATATATATATATATATATATATATGTCTACTTCTATATCGAAAATCCAAAATACTGAACACAAACCATGGAAGTATTCCCTGGGCAAGTAAACACTTGCCCAACACAACATTAAAACACAGTGCACTATCTAAAACCCACCCCCACCCCTCCCTCTAACTATATATACCAACTCCAGGATCGCACTACAGTGAAGAAAGGGCATAATAACCCATGTCGGACAAGTGATTACTTGTCCTGGGAATACTTACATGGTTCATTATTTTCACTTTCGTCCTTTTAGTGATGATCTTCCGGACTTTAGTATTGTAGATTTTCCATATACAAAAGCAGACCCATATACATGCATATATATATATATATATATATATATATATATATATATATATGTGTGTGTGTGTGTGTGTGTGTGTGTGTGTGTGTGTGTGTGTGGTTGCAGTTGCTTTGATCAATATGTGTTTAGTCAAAATCTGTTTAGTTCATTGTTTATGGGCTGCCAAACAGATGGGTGACGGGTGTGTAGGACTGCAGAATTCTTGAGGATTTGGAATATTCCCCTTCCCCGATTTTGTGTAATCTTGGAGTTAGTATATATAGTTTGCAGGGGGTGTTTGGATGCAGGAGAGCTCTCACTGGTAAAACCAGTGTTATTTCAAGTTTTTTTTTTCTTATTTTCAGTTTTGTATCTGCCATGGTTGTTTCTTAGTGAATGCGTAATAGTGGTTCAACATTTGAATTTCCAACATATTGTGGTGTGCATCCGGGATGTCGACAAATGCAGATGTTGGCCAAAGTACATATAATAACCTATAGTTTCGGCAGTGTATATTTTCATGCACTTGTAACAATTATATCTATAGATAGGTAGATATAGCTATAGATACAGATATATAGATAGATATAAAATGTGTGTGTGTGTGTGTGTGTGTGTGTGTGTGTGTGTGTGTGTGTGTGTGTGTGTGTGTGTGTGTGTGTGCATGCGTATATGTTTATTTCATGTTACTTTTCAGATGCACATGGTAGTTTTCTGGAGTTACCATGGTCTGAGACAAAAAAACTTCAGTGTCAACTAGTTAATGTAGTCTTTGGTATGGTTGAAGTGTAACTTTTCTGTAATAGGATCATACATAATTACCATATTACTTAGTGCCCACTTAATGGCAGTAATAGTTTTTCATATTCATGTTTAGTAAATTTTATGTTATTTTCTATCAAAAATGAATGCCCACCCTACCTGCACATATCTGTGAGAAACTTTTCAGAAGCAATGGCTGTTGTCCCACTGGGCTTGGGACAGTAACATCATTGTTTTTTTTTGGGGTGTGCCATTCACTGGACGTGTTGTAACATAAGTGTCTCTTTTATTAAGTGATCTTGGCTACACCCTCTGTGTCAAAGTTCTAGACTATCATTCGTCTTATAAGGTAAAATGCTTTGGTAATTACCTTCTGGAGTAAGCCATGGTCATTTTACTGGTCTGTCATCTCTTTTGGGGTACAATACAAGTAAATACTAATAAATTACTAAATTACTGGATTTTTATTTCCTGAGTACATCTTTTACAAGGATGGTATTTCAGTTATTTTAGTGTTATTTGTGTGGTTTTTACTTGGTGTGGTGTTCCTTGGTACAAATATGTTATCTTCATGTGTAAATGGAAGTATTCATTCTTTTTTTATTTAGACATGCACATTTCGTGGAGTTAGCATTAAGTAGATTGCTGCTTCTGTTTGGGTGTCAGCAGACATTGTGTTCTTCTTATTCATTTGTTTGTTATTTGCTAACATTGCAAGTCCACTGGGCACAAAGACACAAGTGTCCTTTTTCAGAAGTGATCTGGGAGCACTGTCTAAGTGACTTGCTCAGAGAAACACAATTTGCAAGTGGAAGCTAAGGGAATGTAAGACAGGACTACAACAAGAATATCGTCTTGCATATTACTTGGCCTTTTTGTACTCAGTCCTCTCAATCTGACTGCGGGCTAGCCCCTTTTCTGAACATCTTGGGAGGGTGGCCTAATGGTTAAGATGTTTGCCTTATAAACACAAGGTACAGGGTTTGAGTCTCATAAGGGATAAATGGCTCACAAGGGCAGTTAGCCTAGTTTTAACCTATCTCTTAACTGATTTACATATTTTGTCCATGTACCAGCATTACATTAACAGTGTTCTCTGAAACTCATACCTTGAAACAGTATGGTTCACTTTGCTGTTTGTACTTCCAAACCATCAAGTTTCCTTTCCATACTGTCATTGTCATTTCTTCTAGTGTGTTTGTGCATCTACCTTAAGTCCCATCTGAGATGTAGTATTCTGCATAGCAACTAAGGTACTGATATGGAACTAGTAGTCACTTGCATACCGTTATAATAATGAATCACACACTCACAAAATAATATTTTATCTCTTGTATCGTATAAATGTATTTCTTTAGTGTGTTTCTGAAATCATTTATAAAACTTCCAGTGAGTTCATGTGCAGCTGGTTTGTTAACCGTGTATATAGAATGTTTAATACTATTTTATTTGTCTCATTCCTCCAGTTTGAACTGTGAACAGTTATCACTACAAACCTGCTCAGGAAACCATTTATTGCATTTATTGTTTTTAGCACAATACCTTTATTGTTTTTATTGATGCTACACTGTGTCTCTGAAAAGTCACATAATATCAAACA
The DNA here is from genome assembly GCF_019279795.1 of Protopterus annectens. NCBI lineage: Eukaryota > Metazoa > Chordata > Ceratodontiformes > Protopteridae > Protopterus > Protopterus annectens. The sequence continues at coordinate 671,557,949 of NC_056751.1, read as the reverse complement.
AAATTCATTGCCATGATGCTAATGGCCATTCCAAAAGATGCAAGCGATGCTGCAGTGTGCATTTCTGTACTATTTGGAATCCAATGCAACATTTGGCTGTCTTCATATCTGTGTCAATGTGAAGGCCACTACGTAAAACTTTGAGCAAGGGACTTCATCTTCTTGTTCTTCAGTGCTCCTAATATAAGATACTCAGTACTCAGCTGAGATTGCAATTCTGGAGTTATTATTAAGATTCCTTTACACACAAATAGTTACCTATTTCAGGGCATAGCAGTCGATTGCATTTAGACCACCCTTTTAAGACTTATTCACATTTTAGTAAAAGTATTGTGTCATTGCTGCCTATTCTTTTTACAGCAGCATGTCCTGGAGAAATGCACAGCAGCTACCAGCTAGAGTACATCTAATGGAGCCTTAGTTGTCTGCTTCTCGAGCTCTTCTTATGGCAGCCATGACAGCTCATTGTCATTTGCAGGTTGCTTGCTTCCTTATAGCCATTCTGTCATACAAGTGTTTCCCTAAGGAACAGGTGTAGTATCTCGAGTGTATACCTTTTAATGGTAGTGCTTGGCCACCGGAAATTTGAATATTGTGTCCCATGCCTTCTTTCAGAAAGGAACTTTTATTTAGAATGTCATGTTTCTTATATACTAAACACTATGATGTATCCAGATGTTACACACTGTCAGAAAAAGAGAAATATATTTGTTGAAAAGTGTTTCACTTGGCAGTTACCAGGAATTCTCTCACTGCAAGCCAATAGCAGAAAACGGGAAGCTTTGGATCCTGTTTCTCAATGCAAGTAGAATAACCATGAAGCTTAAAAAGATACAGTGCCACATTTCGACATGTAATTAGGGAAGAAACCACGAAGGAGCTGTGACCTTTCAGATTCTGAGTTGGGCAAAGACAAAACTGCAATGATTACAAAGAAATTTAAAAAATACTGTGAGCCTAGAACGAATATACCATTAATTCAGTGTTTGCTATTCATGAGGGCAGAAGTTCTTACAGAGACTATTGTTGGTTATGTTGCTGTGCTGAAGAATTGAGCTAAAGATTATAAATTCCATGTTGCATGATCCTTTAATGAATGACAGAATAGTTTGTGTATAAGAAATTATAACACAAGCGGAAGGCTGTTTAAAGAACCAGACATGACATTACCAAATGGTATATCTTCTTGCAAAGCCAGTGAAATTACCTGCTCCCTATTGAAATGTTGGCACTCAAAATGTCTAGTGAAAACAAGCCAGTAGGAGCAAAAATTTTGAATAAGAGTGAATCTTGAACATTATTCTTCTCCTTTAAACTTATTTTTTTTAAAGGGGGCATAGTGGCACATACCCATTTCTTAAAGCAAGAAATATGGTGCACATGAGGGAGAGAGTGAATGCTGCCTCACAGCAAGAGGTTCTCCTGTTCGAGTCTCAGCTAGTGTGTGGGGAGTGCCTTCTGTGTGGAGTCTGCATGTCCTCCCCGCAGTCAAGTGGCCTCCAAAAGACATGCGTGAATGGGTGTGCCTTCGCTGAAGGTTGGGTGTCAGGCTGGCAACTCGGCACCATAAAAATCTACTGCCAATCATTAGCGGACCAGAGTTCCACTGTGGCGACCCCTTACCAGGAAAAGCCAAAAAGACAAACAACATGGGGGAGAGAGTGAATGGATTAGAGCAGTAATAACTCAGCAGCGTATGTTATCCACTGATTTTGGAGCCAGTACCTGTAGTGTTATTTGTCGTGGCCATCTGCACCAAACATGAAGGTGCAAACAGCACCTAACGTACTTCCAGATCATTGTCAAGCAGATTACAGACTGTTTCCATGTGGACAGGAAGACTGTAAGAGACCTTGTCACACTGAGTTGTCCAGAGGTGGAATCAAGGGAACTGAATTGTATGTCCATTCCTGTGAATGCTAAGATACGTGGATCTTTAACAATCTTAGTTACAGAGACTTCCTAGCAGTCTACTGGGGACACCTTAGGTATATCATAGTTATCAGAATCATTCATGAATCCTAAACCAGTTCCTCAACATTATGCTGCAGCATGTGGACAGTGTATCTGTTTCAAGTCTGCAGAGGAGAGAACCAGAACCATGTGGTCACTTTATAACACTTATCATTTCCCTGAGGTCCAGGGCAGTTTAGACTGCACACATGTTGCTATCAAATATCCACTTGGTCTAGTGGGAATAACATACAGCAGAAGGAAGGGTTATTCTCTTTTAATTGTAGGTGGTCTGCAATACCTATGACAATATTTATAATATGTCTGTGTGACACCTGGGCTGCTCCGATGATTCATGCATCTAGATCATATCTGATCTTTATCAAAGTTTCCAGCAAGGGAATTTCCTACAGGGTCATCTAGTATATAGGTGCACACACATATACTTGATAGGTAAGTCTGCACACATAAGTACCATGCAAGCAGGTAGCAGGCTAATCATGTAATGCATTGTTTGCTGTGGGCTGCAGATGAAACTGGATATATCCTAGAAACTTAGTTGATGCCCCTCCATTTGCAAACCCCAGACCTTGCAGAAAGTAGACTATAATGCATCACATGCTGAAACACACAATGCAGTGGAGATGATGTTATCCGACTCCAAGCCTAAATACATCAAGAGAAACAATTAAATGCTAGCCGCACGTCTGCCACAATATTTTGCTATGCTGTACAGCACAACATTGTACAAACAGACAATGGATGAACATCTTGGCAGGATCTCCCATGCCAGGTTTACTAGCAGTGGAATGACAGATTGGACAGTCAGGTGCAAAATGCACAGCAACAGTGTCATGGTCAAATCAACGGCTGTTGATGTACATTGCAACATGCTCAAAGAGGTGGCAGCTGGCCCACAAGCATAGATCATGAAAAGGCAACACAACAAAATGCCACATGCATTATCATACCCAGGGTATGCATGTCATTGCATGGACTGGCCACTGCATTAATCAGACAGCACCATACCAACACCATATCCACAAATTAGGTGGTGAGCAGGATGCAGTCAACATTATTTGAACAGGTGAGAGGATACCACTAGAAGTGACTGCAGGACTATGAGATGGGTGCAGGTTCATGGGATGTGAACACAGTGGCCACCTCTTCTGGGAAGTTGTGGGCAGTCAGGAAACACATCATCCACTGGTGGAGTCAAGCTATCATGGTTTGACCTTTGACATTCTTCTCTGTGTTGGATTATGGTGTTGAGGCTGGATATGGTCCATGACAGGAAAGGGTTTACTTCCATGGGACTGTGAGCATTCACCCTGACAGCGAGGACTTTCTGTGGATGCTGATGAGCATCACTGCCCACAATGCAGTCATCACCCATGAGCAGCAGGGGCAGACAGTTTACCCACAGGCAACAGGTAAGGGGTAGAACTAAATGAATATGCATGTATAGAGTGATAGGGTATCCCAGGTGGAGGGAGCCAGGCCAGATGAGCATTGTTGCCGGCAGTGTGGATTGGAGATGGCAGACTGTGAGACCACAAATGGCAGCAATACCTTGACATCTGTGGTCTGCATCATCTGATTTGGGAGTTTCTGTGCCTGACCTCCCTACATCTGATCCCTCTCACTGCCATGGAATTCATGGTTTGTGGAGGTAGACTGCATTGTGGTTGCAGTGTGTCTCAGGGGACCACCAATGCAGGTAATATTTTACCAAATGCAACTGGAGTAACATTTTCTGCTTCCTGTTCCTATACTCCAAGTCACTGTGTGCTTGTCACTCATCATCTGAAAATCCAGAGAGCATATTAACCATCTCCAAAGTGATGTGGCTGGCAGCTGATTGGGTCTGAATCACTGACCTGCACATTCAAGGGTTAATGTGAAGTGTCATAACCATATTTGGAGTGGCACTGGAATTGGGCAATACCTACCCCTCCATCTGCCCTCTGTAGTGAGTATATGCTCCTCTGATTCAGCAGTACTCTCAGGTGGAAGATGTCCATCATACCATAGTCAGACTGTATGACCAACCTGCACCAATACTGGGTTCTCTATAACAGTGGGTGAGGGTAAACCCTTCCCCAAAGTGTCATAGACAATGCCACTGTTTCATCAGACCATGTTGCTTTCATGCTGTCATCATAATCAGCCACAAGGGCTCTATTGACATTAGCCCTATGTTGTCCTGTTCTGTTTCTCCCTTAGTCAGTGTAACATATGAAAGAAGGAGCAAACAAGAAACCATTGTATGCTATAAACATATGCCCCTTCAGCCTGCATATTAGTACACATTAAAATACTGCTATAACTTACAGGCATATCTTATCATGTAGGTTGTTTCAGTTGCAAACAAGAGGTGCCTAGAAAGAACAATATGCAGACAGATATTAATCAGTACTTCACTTTTAGTGCAGTGGACTGTGTCATATGGTGCTGTAATGAATATTACTAGCCTGGTACATCCATGACTGACCTGACACATGGCTGGTTGGTGCCAGCCCATCTTCCACAACCAAGCCACTCCAAGGTAGCAGGAGCTGCTTCCCATGTCCAGAGAGTAAGTCAAAAACTGCTCGACCTCACTGAGCCATTGTTGGTGGTCAGTCTCCTGTGGTGGACTATTGTGTTACAACATAAAACCAAGGTCTGAATGCCTGAGTTTGTATTGCATAGAGCCATATAAATGATACCCTTCATGATAATGTCTATTTATTTACACATTCATGATGTCATCCAGAAGTGTATACCTAAAAAGAAAATTTGATGCTATGCCAATGACACATGCTCCAAAATGTATACCAGTAGCTTCTGTAGCCATTCAAACTGCAGGGCATTGTACTGCTATTTTAATTGCTTAACATTTTCTTTATGTATTTTACTCTGACATCCCCCTCCCATATAAATCTTCTCCCTAATTCTGTTCCCAAGATCCGCTTTGCAACAGACCTGTTCCCGTAGGTCTTTAACACAACTGTTATGTTTTAAAAGTAGTAGATCTACACTTAAAAGCAATCAGTGTTTAACCCCACCTGTAACCTTAATCTCCAAGATCACCATACTATGATCAGATAACATCCCCAGAAACTGTAAAATAACTAGCATACTCCTTAACCCTCACCAAGATCACCATAGTGTGATCAAATAATATCCCAAGGAAGTATGAAGGAACAGGTGTACCCTTTAACCCCATCTATCAGCCAGCCACAAATCAATCCTACTAGCAATTATATCTGGGTGCCCAAAAAAGGTATAATCATCCTGTAATGAGTAACTAGTTCTCTGCATATATATTAACTCTAATTCTAGTATATTGTGATCTAAAGAAGTCATGGATAGACATGCTTTGCCTCCTATGATCTTCTCAATGTGTGGGTCAGGAGTTATATTGAAGTCACCTTATACTAATATCTGGGTATTGATATCCTGTCACTGTTTAACTACCTGAAAAAAAATTCTAGGTGTTCAACTTGATCCCTATTGAGGCCATAAAAATTCCCTAATTGTATGTATCCTGTACTCAACTTTAAGACTACCCACCTTCCTTCATTATCTCTCCTCTCCTGTATGAGAGACCAACCTACGTGATGTCTAAAATCATTAATCTCCCCCGCTTGTATGATTTGGTACAACTGACTTTACTCCATCCTTTCTGTCTCTTTAACACCTTCATCATCCCCCTTTTTATACCTTGGTTTCCTGCAAAAGGGCTTTATCTGCCTGCTATCTAGCCCATTTAGGGCAGCTTTCCTCCTATGTGGGGTATGTAATCTTCTCACATTTCAGGATATTGGCATGCGATTCATGTTGAGTCATCAAAGGTAATTTTGTTGAATGGAAAACAAACAAAAATGTTCATCAAAACTACCTTTGACAAAACAACTTGGCAATTTTCTTTTTTTTTTAAAGGAGGGGCAAGCCCCTCTGCATCCCACATGTGGGACGACACTCCCACACCCCAGATTTATATATACCAACTGCAAGTTTGCAGAATGGTGAATAAAAAATCAAACTCCACTGTCAGCAAAAGTAATTTCAGCGAGCAGCACTCATTCTTTTTGCGTTTGCTAAATTACGCTGGATGACACGACATGGTTCCATTAGCATTAAGGCACCAACTGTAGAAAAACTGTCTATGATGTCAATTTTTCAACAAAATTGTCTTTGAATCTCCTCACTCACAGTAATTACTGATAAAGTTATAGTTAAGAATTAAACACTAAGTAATAAAAGCAGTATTACACAGTGTTTCAGATGCAATTCTTAAAATAAACAAATGTATCACCCATCTTTCTCAAAACATAAATATCAAAAACTGTAAAAGTGATTTCCACAGTTAACAGTTCAACAATCACTCCTAGTTACACAGCTACTGTTGCTTAGACAAGGACTACCAGCAGAGTCAAAGTACACACCTCTGCTTTTGCAGCAATGGACACACACCTTGTCCTGTTGCCTCCAACCAGTAGACTTAACAAATAATACCCTGACACTGAAATTGCTGGAGTTCAACAAAATATAACTAGAGTATAAACTTTATCACCGATTAACACAACATATTTAAGAGCCCCCCCCCCCCCCCACGAATATCTAGAATACTTGGAAAGTAAACAGAAATCTTTGGGGCAAACACCACTAAAGTTGTGGAGTCTTACAATTTGTGATGGTCAGCATGACCTGCCATGATTAAAGCACGTGTCAAAGTACAACAATCACCAAGCCTGCTGTCATTAACCCTCTGCCATTGCATTAACAGGTTCCTTCATTGCTCCCAAGTCCAGATTTGTAACTGACCATTCCATCTATGATAGTTCAAGCAAGGGGAATTTCAGGAGTGCAAACCTTGTCTATATCTTCTGCATCCATTGTCTGTGGCACGTTTCTGTTCTGAGTGCCCAAGTCATCATTAAGATGGAGTCATGTCCAGCTGTTCAAATGACTCTCTGAGTGAAGTGGGCCTCCAGCCTCCTCCAACTCTTCCCTTCTTCACCAAAGGTGACTTATTAGATGAAAAAATATGTGGGTCTTTCTCTTTTTTGTTTTTCCCACCACCACTACTTTATAGCTGAACACTATATTTATACCTTCAGGAACACTCTATGCATTTGCAAAATTCTGCAGAGCTGCATTCACCCCTACTAAAAGTTGTGATGCATCCTATTTATTTGAGCAAAGAGAGATGCTGGTAATTTTAATTGCAACAATAACCCCAGTTCCCTGCATCTCCAGGGCACCTGCAAGAATATTTTCCTTTTAGGTAAAGTGTTGCATTGTAGTCAGGCACAACCCTCATCTTGTGACCACTAATCAACATAAATCCGCCAGCTAATTTGCTCTTAAGAAACACTCCCTTTCAACCCCAAGGGGGGTTTGGGAGGCTTGTCCCCCTGCTAACAGTTTTAAGATAAGTGTTCGTTGTGTTTTTTGTGTTTATTTTACATGGTCGGCTTTCCGAAAGTCGATCATATGGTCTCGGCCACATGAAAGTCGACTTTGTGGAACGTCGACCATATAAAGTAGATCCATAGGCATATATATATATATATATATATATATATATATATATATATATATATATATATATATATATATATATATTTGTGTGGGTGTGTGTGTGTATCAGACTATAGATATACATATTAACTGAGACTATTTTGCTCCTAACACATATACTGGGAAGAAGGGCAGTTCTTCGAATGTTCATATTCAATGAACATTGTGAATGTCGCCATAAGCAATTGAAAATATTTCTGATTGCAGAATGCTAGCATTCAGTTTTACTTTGTGGGAGACTGTGGTTCAGCAAATAGTGGGGATTCTCCCTTTACCCAAGGTTGTGCAATCTTGGAGTTGAAATATATAATTAGTACGGGGTGTGCAGAATGCAGTGGGACTTGACCCCTTGCAAAAAGCACTTTAAACATTTTTTTTTCAATATTTTAGGTTTTGACCTAAAATATTACCTAGTGTCTCGTTCATGGATTGTTGCTTTCTTTGAACACACACATGCTCATATGTATATATCTATAGCTATATGTATATCTTGGTCTACTTGTGATCATCAAGATTACAATTTATTGAAGAACAGAAGTATGAACCCACTTCTGCAAAAGTGCATTTAAGAGAAAATGCACTTTCGCGAATCACACTTCACTGATGTATGGGACAGTGGTCATAAGGGAATATTCTCTTTTCCCCAATGTAGTATGATCTTGGAGTTAGTATATTTAAGTAGCAGGGGTGGGGGGAGCAGCCCCTCAAAATGTGTTTATACTTGCTTATATATAAATAAATATATATATATATATATATATATATATATATATATATAAAAATGTAGGGTAATAGGTTCATAGGTGCATACTAGGCTAACGACCACTAGGGCCCTTAAAAGTCTATCTGTGCAACCCAAATGTGACTCACAAATTTGTTTTGTAAAGGGTATAATTTAATAGCTGCCTCTGTCCATCAGAGACATAGGTGCCTGACCAGGGAAGTATTTCTGATAACATACCCATTGGTCCAAGTTGGGCTTAAATTGGGATAAGGAGAAACTCTGCTTCAAATAGATGGGAAACCTGATCCAGAGAATGGAAATTCCCTGAGAAACATATCTGTCTCTCCAACATGTTCTATTTATTTCACAAGCAAAATTGTGGTCTTTTATTTTAGTACTCTAGTGATGCTGTTTTTCTGCTGATGTATAAAAGGTTCATCAAAACAGAGTCCAGGGATGCCTTGCATCCCAGACAAACATCACCTCTCAGAAGTCTGTATGATACTGAGTAAAGAGACAAGGCATTGAGATGATCAGCATAGGACATTATGTTTACTCCTTGTATTTTTTTTTTGTAAGGAACCTTTGTAGACATTCCAGGTGCTGCATGTGTCTGCTCAGGTACATGCCGTAGGGGGCACTGTTCTGTATGATGGGTCTGATGAGGGACAAGTACAGTGGTATGATGACCTCTCTGGACCATGACATCAAGCCTTTGCTTGTAAGTTGATCAACATAAAAGAATTTTCTTACAACCTTAGACATTAGTTGGCTGAAAGCTATGTTACTGCCTGCAGGAGTTCCCAAAACCTTGACTAATGAATCAACTTTTAGGGTTTATACCTACTTTCATAAGTTTGTTGGCAATGCCTGAGCAGCGTATTGTGTCAAATGCTCCAGCCAGATCTAGGTAGGCAGTATGCACAGTTTTCCTCTTATCCATTGCCTTAGTGATCTTTTCAAAGAAGTCCACCAGATTCAGTAAGAATGACCTTACTTTGACAAAGCCAAACTTGGATGGATCCAGTTTCTGCAGGTCTCATATGTTCATAGGTAGGTACTAGGCTATCTGCCCAAAAGCATTTATAAGCCTAGCTGGAATGTGTTGGCTTTTGCCACCCCCTTAGATTAGTTCCCTGTGCCTCTGTCCAGCAGAGCCATTGAAGTGATCCCTAGGGTAGACTTTCTGTTTCCCATCCACTCATCAAGGTTTCTCTTGAAGACGGTTAGCGAGAAGCTCTGCCTAATGTAGCTTGAAATCTTGTTCCAGAGCATGGGAAGTCTCTGGGACAGGAATCTATCCCTCCAGCACATCCTATTTATTGTTGTGGTGAGGATTAGATCCCTGGAGCGTGTGGCTCGAGGGGATATGGTTTTCTTTAGGTGGAGCATGTCCATCAATTCTGAGTTGGACATGGCCTTGTATGAGATCACCTCTGAGTAGGCGGTATACAACTGAGTACAGCTGGAGTTTCTTCAGTCGAGCTGCATAGGGCATCTGCTTGAGGCCAATGATCCTCTTGGTGAGGTACTTATGTAGTCTTTCCAGTTGTTGCAGGTGTCTTGTAAGGTACATCCCAAATGGGGCATTGTAGTCTATGATGGGTCTGATGAGTGATGTGTAGAGAGGCCCAATTGCCTCTTTCGATCTGGATGCACACCCTTTTGTGATTAGATGGTCCACATAGAAGGTTTTTCTAACCACTTTGGCATTGTGATTATCAAAGCAGAGGTTACTATCTACTTCGGTCCCCAGATCCCTTATTATGTCTTCCATATTTAGGGGGCTACCACCTATGTGGTAGTTTGTGGGTACATTGTTTAGTCCAAAGGGGATGACTATGCACATTTTGGCATTTAGCTTGAGGCCATGGTTTTGACACCAGGTATCTGTCTCAGTAAGACCCTTTTGGAGGATGTCTGTGTCAACCGGAGAATCAATTATAGCCCCTAGTTTGCATCGTCTGCGAACTTGGTCAGCCATAGTCCTCCTGTGCTTGCCTGTACCTCTGAGAAGTATATGCCGAACAGGAGGGGTCCTAGGACTGGGCCCTGGGGAATGCCACTTGTAACTAGTTTAGAGTCAGACCTAGCTCCCTCAACTCTTGCCATGTGGGTTTTGTCTGTGAGCCAGTTGGCAACCCATCTCATGACATAGGGGCTTATGTTCAGGCTGGTGAGCTTGTCTATAATACCTGAGTGGGGAATGGTGTCAAAGGCCTTTGTGAGGTCTAGGTAGGCTGTGTGAACCACCTTTCCCTTGTCTATAGCCTTGCTAACTGTATCAAAGAAGTCTACCAGGTTTAGGAGGCATGATCTACCCTTAACAAAGCCGAACTGGGTAGGGTCCAGTGTTTGGAGGTTCCCAATGTCTCTGTTAATGAGTTCCATGATGATGCATTCCATAGCTTTGCAGACCAAGCTAGTCAGGCTTATAGGGCAATAGTTCTTGGGGTCCGTTGTGGCTCCACCTTTGTGGAGGGGAATAACCGTTTCTGTGCACCACTCTGTGGGCATATAGCCTGTGGAGAGGCTGAGTTTAAACAGTATGTTTAGGTGAGGGGTTAGTTCATCTTTGAGCTCTTGTAGGACGCAGCCTGGGACACCATCCAGTCCCATTGATGCTGTGTTTTTGGCTTTGGAGAGGGCTGTTTTAACCTGAGTGTCTGTGATTTAAGGGGCACTACATTCTTCTGGTATAGTTATGGGCCCTTTTGGGGGTGAGAGGGGGGTGAAGTTTGCACTGAACCTGTCTGCCAGGATGTTGGCTATATCGGTCAGTTCAGTGTATTTTGTGCCATTCTGTACTAACTCCGAGCTGATCTGAGAATTGCCACTTAGATTCTTGACATAGCTAAAGAATGCCTTGTGGTTATCTTTGGAGTCCATGGCAATTTTTCTTTTGAAGCTAGCCTTGGATGATTTTATGAGGGAACATCATTTTTTGCTGATACTGATCAGGGATGTCTTCAATTCTTGGGATTTTACTCTTTTCTGTACTAGTTTCCTCCTATTGTATAGCTTATTTATAGAAGGGGTTCACCAGACTGGTTTCCTTTTCTTGGAGGAGTGAGTCTTGGTTTTGTTTGGGATAGCATGATCCATGCATTCTTGTAGGTGCCTGTAGAGTGCATTAGTAAAGGATTTTGCAGCTTGGGCAGCGTTATCCTTTAGCATGGGGGCTTTGAAACTTCCCACCTTGGTCTAAAGTAATGTGAAGTTTGCTTTTGAAAAGTTTTTCATGGTGGTTTCTTTGACCGGGTGTGATGGCAGAATGTAATTAGTTTATGGTCAGATCTAACCAACAAAGGGTTGACGTCCGGTGTGGAACACCGGTCGCCCATGTTGGTGATGACGAAGTCCAATATGGTGTCACCTCTGGTGGGGGTGTTGACCAGTTGATCGAGGGCATTTAAGTTTATAAATTCTAGGAAATGTTGGGCAAGGGAGTTTGTACTTGAGTAGTTCTCACAGTTAATGTTTGGGTAATTGATATCACCCAATATCAGGGTGTTTGGTAGGACCTTTATGTTTCCCATTGTTTCCAGGAATGTGGAGTGGGGGTCCTGGGACATGGTGGGTGATCTGTAGCAAGCTATAATTTGAATAGCAGTTTTGCCCGTTGTTAGTTGCATATGGATGATCTCTGAAGCATCGTGCCTTGCCACTAACTTGGAGGTGTGGGTATCCTTGATGAATATGGATACTCCATCGCCTTTTGTATTTTGGTCCGGGTTTTGTGGCTGAAATGTATGGTATGAGTTGTAGCCTGGTAGCGCTGGGGTGCTCTCTGGAGCCTTAAACCAGGTTTTTGTTAATGCACATATATTGATTTTCTGCATACTGAGGAGTGCCTCGAGTGTGTGTATTTTGAGGTTTAGACTTCTGGCATTGAGTAGCATTACCCTCAGTTTTTTGTTACTTTTGCTATTTACGGCAGTGGGTTTGTCTTTTGAGCCTTGCCTAAAAAAGGCACTATAGGGGTGGCAAGAGCCTTTGCCAGTATTCAAAAGTCTAAGGGTGACAGGTGCAAGCCATCTCTAGTGAAGCAGCGTGGCTTGTTGAGCATGTCATCCCAGGCTGACAGACACTGGATCCCCTTTGAATGACACCAGAAGCTTAGCCAGTTGTTGAAATTGATAATTTTGTCTCTATACCATAGTATCATTCTTGGTGAAGGCAGGATGCTACTCAGGGTCAGGGTCATACCAGCCTGGGCTACGTGATCAGAGAGCTCCTCCATGTCTCTTTTCATGTAGTCCAGGGAGGTACAGCTCAGGTCATTCACACCAACATGGACAATAACAGAGTCATATTTGTACTTGTTCTGGAGTGACCTGAGTGCTTGTGTTATGTGGCTGATCCTGGCACCTGACAGGCAGCTAACAGTAACTTTCTCCTTGTTCAGCCTAGTGAGTGGGACATCAGTGTGCCTGACTATAGAGTCACCTATTACTAGTGTGTCGGGTATGTTATTTTGCCTTAAGGGCTGTGATTGCGTGGCACACTGGTTTTGTGAAGTATGTGTTTCATGGTTTGTGTTGGGGGGTGGAGGTTGCTTGGATGTCTGCTTTGGAGGTCTCTGTTGCTTTTGCAGA